>NC_089753.1:35246412-35298912 GCF_040412425.1 Macrobrachium rosenbergii | reverse complement strand
AATGCATGATTGTTCGTTATTGGCAACTTAAAATGCCCAACCTTATACTCCTTAACAGCCTCTCTCTCTCTGGAACAATAGAATCTGCATGGAAGGGTTGGCTCATTTCAAATTTTTTTATTCTTCCCTTAAATTTTCAACCCGTAATATTATCCGAATCTGCAGTTCCTCTTGATAATGTGCATCGTTAGGGACGCGTGATTTACGGTTTATTTATTTACTTTTTTTTTTGCCATTGCAAAATACAAGGGTCTCACCGTAAAGCACACAAGATGGTGTTCGCTGATTCGACGTTTTTGTGTGGTTATCTAATGCAGCTGCGGTTTCCGCTTCGCGTCTTAAGCCGTCTGGGTTTAGGTAGGCTGTGGCAATGCGTTCGTTATTATGCATAAATAAATAGCCTAATTATTAGCGAAAAGCAGGTTTAAGATGCCTGTTTTAAGAGGCAGGAATTATACGTTCATTGCGGGCTTTAGATTCCTATTGTAAACCCTGTTTTATGTCTCGCTTAGCGGTGTTTTACCGCCGAGTTTTTATAGAGTAACCTGTACAATTCCTCTCCTGGTGCAGTACCGAAGACACGCATGACCGTAAAGGCGGTTTTAGCCTGACTGAAGAAGACCACGGGCGACATGCGCTATTTAAATATTGCCACCGATAACGACTGCTTCTCGCAAGATGCCAAAGGCCTCCAGAAATCTGGCTGCTCTCATTATATTTAAATAATGATTATGGGCTCTCAGTATATTCAAATATTCCAGTTACGATTTTTGGAATATTCCACTCTTGCATTTCATAAATTCCCACGACACTGCGAACCGGTAAGCAATAGAACTGCTAAATAAACAAGACTTAATTTAAACTTAATTCCAAGTCATGGTTCATAAGTAGTGCTTGTAGGAGATTGTTGGCCCAAGGGGTTGGATGTGGTGTGAGTGTGACTCACTGCCTCCTGGATGCCTGGATGATGGAGTCATCCAAGGTCATCCGGTATCCAAAGGCATCTTTGTTGTGCTCATCCTCCCTACGAGAGAGAGAGAGAGAGAGAGAGAGAGAGAGAGAGAGTCTTTTTGGTTGTTCGTTGTTTTGTATATCAGTTGGTTCTTTATTTTTAGTAGATGAATGTTTTTTTTGATTGAAGTGTTATTCATCAGTAATTTTATCATATTTATTTATCGATTTAGCAAAGCCTTCATGAATTTATTTATTTGCTATTGAATGTTCGTAACAAGTGTCTTTTAACGCAGAGAGAGAGAGAGAGAGAGAGAGAGAGAGAGAGAGAGAGAGAGAGAGAGAGAGAAAAAATCACTGAAATTAATGACTGGTTCGAGACTCTTCGGACACCCTGCATATTTATTCACTTCAAATTCGGTAATATTATGTCTCGAGAAGAAGGCCTGACGCAGATGACGCTAACAAGGGAAACGAAAACTTTATTTTGTCTCATCTCGAGATTTCGTCTTGGATAAAGATTGATGATCGCGGTTTCCTGATGGCCGGAGCTTTAATAAAACTTTTGAGGGGGAGTCAGCGTGCGTCTGTGTGTGTGCAGGTTTTTCTTTGTGTGAAACACACACAACACACACACACACACACACATATATATATATATATATATATATATATATATATATATATTTATATATATATATATATATTTATATAATATATATATATATATATATATATATATATATATATATATATATATATATATATATATATATACTGTGTATATATTAGGGAAAAGCCTATATTATATATATAAATATATATATATACATATATATATATCATAGGCTTTTCCCCCTAACAGGATGGCTACGTAGGAAAAACAAGACAATGTTCACTTCCACATTCATAACTTAATGGCTAAATCATGTTTTCGGCTCATCAGCAGTGTGTCAAACCCCTTATACACTGCGCCACTCATCTCGTGTCTTTCATGCACTCGCGCACTTCTTGGACCCTGAGGCTAGATTCTTCCATCACCTTCTTCAACCCGTTTGTCCAGCATTTGTATTGTGAGTCTCCTCTTCTCCCCGTAACGATTCTGAACAATCCTTTTTTCCACAAATCTATCGTCATTTATTTTTGTTCCAAACCTTCTTAAAACGTATATGGCCCTGAGCTGAAATAAAGGATATTATTATTATTATTATTATTATTATTATTATTATTATTATTATTAGTGATACCCTTTCACCTATGCTTCTTTAATGGTTATCCACGTTTTCCGCCATATCAGTTCTTTTCAGGAGCCTCTATTTTTTCTTTCATTTGCATTCAACATGTGCTCTTTCCTGCCGAGAGCAACCAGATTCTCCAATCAGCAGCAGCACCAATATGCAGTAAATGTTCCTCGCTGTCGAACTTCTCAGTTCCAGAGGTCCTTTGTTCCTCACACCGCCGGACTGTGGGACAGCCTCCCAGAGGATATGCAATTGGAACCTCAGAAGTTCAAGCGAAGATGCAACGAATTACTACCCTCATATTCTTCTCGTATTTTAAAAATTTATTTACATTTTTGTTCATTTACTAATTTGTTAATTTATCTGTTTTTCTAATAACTGATCTCCTATTTCTGTATTCCCCATTACCTTCTGTTGCTTCTTTCGAATGAAGGCCGAATTCTTTGGAAGCTTGAATTTCAAGTCAGTGATCCCATACATTCCCACCTTGGCTTCCAAGGGTGCTTAGTCTCTTCCAGATCTTTTGCACACCCACAGCTACCTTCCTTATGTAACCTGTCCGGCGACTCGCCTCATCTATCATCTTCCCATCATCTATCATATTTAATATTAGATACTTCCCCTCGGCCCCTAGCTGCAACCCCTTTCGTTTCGTTTACTGTACCTCCTTTCATATTCTCTTTCTTCCATCGTACTTTCCAACCTCTCCTAACAGTTGATTCATAGTGCAACTGCTTTGAGGTTTTCCACCTGTTACACCTTTCAAACTTTTACCGTCAATTTCCGTTTCAGCGCTGAATGACCTCGTAGGCCCCAGTGCTTGGCCTTTGGCCTAAATTCTTATATACAGTTCAGCTCAATATTTAATACTTAAACAATTCACAAATCAACAACTTACATTCTTTCACCTTTTGTATTAACATTCATTGTTCCAACATCTGGGTTTCCGCTTACCCTCATACTTGGTTGGGGGTGGGGGGAGGGAACCACAAACGAAATCGTATAAGCAGCATTTTTCAGTTGGCAAAGGTTATCTGTCTTTGCAAACGAAAAATTCTGAAGATTCCTGTCGTCTTTGTCTAAGAAGAAGCGTGGGTGTTGTCAGTACGAATATCTGCAATTTCACTCCTCCTCCTCCTCCTCCTCCTCCTCCTCCTCCTCCTCCTCCTCCTCCTCCTCCTCCTCCTCCTCCTCCTCCTCCTCCCATCCGCTTTGAAATTTCACAGACGTGGTTATAAAACGTTTTAGTGGTTGTTATATTGTGTGGATAAATGCCTCATAGCAGATTTTTTTTTTTTTGGGAGCGGGGTGTGGGGTGGGTGGGCGGGCTGGATTCAGAAGGTGTATCTTGGCCCTTTTTTTTAGTCACCTTTGTGTGAAATCATTATTTTTAGTTCTTTGTATCATAAGTATTACACACACACACAAACACACGTATATATATATATTTATATAAATTATATACACAATATATAATACAATACAAGTTCAAAAGAACTAACAAATTATGATTTCACACACACACAAACACACACACATATATATATATATATATTCCCTGTGAATATATAAATATGTATAATATATACTTGTATATTTATATATATATATATCCCTATAAATATATAAATATGTATAATATATACTTATATATTTATGTATTTTTTCTTCTCTTGTTCTGTATTTTCTACCCACTGATACAGTCGTCTTGCTTCAGGAACTTAGGAACGGCTACATCAATCAACTTTGTATATTTATATGCCAATTGCTTTAAATACACATTTTGAAATACAAATTCGATATTCGTTCACTCTGTGTAAGCGTTTCCCGAGGCCAAGTGAAACGTGACTTTCAAAGCTTCGAAGACTTTAAACCTTAGGAACACGGAAGAGTGTGGAAATGTCCAGTAAGGGAATTAAAATGTAAATGAAAGAAGAAAAAACGAAATTAAAATGCGGAGTCAGTGTATCGTGAGGGAAGGCGGAGAGTTCCTTACAGCACTTGACTCGCGTCCGACTGGTGTAGATGAGATCGTTAAGATAAGTCTTGGAACCCAGAGGCTATCTTCCCCTATACACTTGAACAGGAAAGACCGAATTTCATTCAGGAAAGGCTGAATTTCATTCAGGAAAGACTGAATTTCATTCAGGAAGGGATGACTTTCATTCAGGAAGGGATGACTTTCATTCATGAAAGGCTGAATTTCATTCAGGAAAGGCTGAATTTCATTCAGGAAAGACTGAATTTCATTCAGGAAAGGCTGAACTTCATACAGGAAAGGCTGAATTTCATACAGGAAAGGCTGAATTTTATTCAGGAAAGACTGAATTCATTCAGGAAGGGATGAATTTCATTCAGGAAAGGCTGATTTTCATTCAGGAAAGGCTGAATTTCATTCAGGAAAGGCTGAATTTCTTTCCTGCCTTTCCCTCGCCAAGATACGTCGTCAGAATCGCGTATATTCTTCCTTTACGGGAGTTCATCAGATTATTATTCCCCGTAGAAGGGTAGTGCCGCCAGTGCACCTCATGCTGTGCACTGTAGACATTACTTCAGGTTCTTTGCAGCACGCTTCGGCCCCGAGCTGCATCCTCTTTCGTTCCGTTTACTGTACCTCCTTTCATGTTCTCTTTCTTCCATCTTACTTTCTACCCTCTCCTAACAATTGATTCATAGTGCAAGTGCGAGGTTTTCCTCCTGTTACACCTTTCAAACCTTTCTGCTCCTAATTTCCGTTTCGGCACTGAATGACCTCATAGGTCCCAGTGCTTGGCCTCTGGCCTAAATTCTACAGTCAATTCCATTCATCAGATTGTTATTTCAAAAGAAGGTTAGAAGCAATCGTATCGTTTGAGTTATTTCCACTCGTAAGTTATTCGATCGATACATGGAGGAATTGAGGTTCCAGATTCGGGTTCCTTACGCGTATGCAAACAGAGATCAGTAATAAGAACGTGAATTGAATAGATCTTCTAATATGTAGAGTAATTAAACATAAAGAAATTTGTCAAGAAGTGTTGCATGTTTCAAACGCGTGCAGTATTGTTAGCGTCATTTATAGAATATCTACTACTACTACTACTACTACTACTACTACTACTACTACTACTACTGTAGTGTAAGTGCATAGATACTTGCACGGAACAATTCATACACAATAGAAAAATAATTCAGCGTCTTTGGCTTTCTATATATATATATATATATATATATATATATATATATATATATATATATATATATATATATATATATTTATTATATATATATATATGTACATATACTGTATATATATATATATATATATTTTTTTATTATTATTAATCATATGATTTACTTGTGAACTTCAGATGCGTTCGATCATTTCAGGTGGCCTATATATTGTATGTATATATGTGTGTATATATATATATATATATATATATATATATATATATATATATATATATATATATATATATATATATATATATATATATATATATATATATATTTATTTATTATTCATATGTTTTGCTTGTGAACTTCAAAGTGCGTTCGATCATTTCGGTGGCCATTCATTTCCCTCCGCTGTCAAGTTTTGGAATTCTCCCGTTGCTTCCTTGCTTACTAATTTCTGTAAGCTGACGCCCTTCAGCGGCGGATCTTTCTCTGCCTTTTATAGTGAACACCACACACCCCATTTTATGCTAATTTTTTCTCATGTTTCCTTGAGAACTTGTTTACAAAGAGGCAGGTATGAACTAAAAGTGGTTTGTATTAATATTCTTCTTGTTTTCGAGTGCCTTGGGCTAGACAAGGGCATAAGGGCGAACATCCTATTAACCTTCGTAAGAAAATCAACCCTGGTAATTGCTCATGACTCAATAAGTCGTCCAGAATCCAGTCCCAGAGTCACTAATGATATTTTGACTTGTCATTTTCGGCAAATTTCTAACTCATCACTTTGACATTTTGTTTTGTATTTTTTATGTGTCTTAACTGCAGTAATATATAAGTTCTATTCTTTAAAATGTCACAAGAAGCAGTATCATAGCCTGAATAGCAACTTAACAGACACAAATTAAATTGTTTCTTCTCACAGCTCTGGCTCCTGGACAGACAGACTCGCAAAGGCCAGGTAATTGAAACGCTAAAGTCTGCTAAAGAGTATAATTTTGAGAAAACAAATGAACACTTTGGCTATCCAATCTCCAAATCGATTTCCGGTGCTATTATAGGAGGGTATCGCCACGGTCTTTCTTGACTGTGGTTATTACCTACTGTCAAGGCCACAGAGAGAGACTGCGTGGTCTTGCTACCGTGTTGCGTGATCTGAGCTCTGCAGATGGCGCTGAAAGATCATTTCATCTTCCCTTCTTATGCCTCTGCCTGCATTGTTTTTTGCCTTTTACCTTTCATCCATTCCCTTTTGTACTTTCCCATCCAGTTCTCTAACCACATCAACTTAACTTTGGAGGAGTTTTTATCCTTCCAGTTAAGAACAAATCGTACTCAAGATTGCAGTGTGCCCTTTGGCCACGAGCTGCACCCACTTTTTTTTATCTTTCATTTTACCTCTATTTAATCTTCCTTTCTTATATCTGGCTGCCCAACCTCCCCAACTCCCCCTTTTTTCACTGTCCTAAGAGCTGAATGGCTGAAAGTACCCCAGTGTTTGGCTTTATAGCCTAATTTTCAGGAGTCAATCATAAATCAAGAACAGCTCATTCAAGAAAGCCTTTTGAGTCTATGAATGTGACTCAGTACTGTTGATACCTTCTTGTTGATGTTATTTTCAGTGCTGTTGATGCTTCGTGTTGATGTTAATTTCAATACTGTTGATACCTTCTTGTTGATGTTATTTTCAGTGCTGTTGATATTTCTTGTTGGTGTTGATTTCAGTACTGTTGATGGCTTCTTGATGTTAATTTCAATACTGTTGATACCTTCTTGTTGATGTTATTTTCAGTGCTGTTGATACCTTCTTGTTGATGTTAATTCCAGTGCTGTTGACAGTTCTTGTCGATGATATTTTCAGTTCAACTAAAATATACTTATGTTGCAGCGGTAACTGAGCCCCATAAATCCTAACCTTCCTCCTTCCAATTGCAGAATGGCAGAGGCAAAGCTGAAAGAGGCCGCCAAGGCTAAGATCGCCGAGTCGACCGATCCTATGGAGAAGCTCCGGAACCATTGTCTGTCCCAGGGCTATGCTGGCATCCTCTCCCTCGGCAGGTAGGTCCCGCAAAATTTGATGCTGATGCTTCTCATACCCTAACCTGAGCAACCGTATCTAGTCACAGTTTTTAAGGAGGCTGAACGTATTATGTGTGCAAGAGAAGAAATTGGATGCGGTAGAGATGAAAATACTCAGGTGGATGTGTGGAGTAACAAAAATGGACACGATCAAAAATGAAAGAATGAGAGGAACTACTTAAGTCATAGAACTATCAAAGAAGACTGCAGTGGTATGGCCATGTGATGAGAAGGGATGAGACATGTGTGGGGAGGAGAGTGATGCAGATGGAGGTGCCTGGTGGGAGAGCAAGGGGAAGACCGAAGAAGCTAAGAAGGTGGATGGATGTAGTTAGAGAAGATCTGAGAGACAAACAACTGTCAGAGAACGATGTGTTGGACCGAGCCAGGTGGAGGAAAGCTGTCAGGAACATCGACCACACATAGAAGTGTGGTCGATGTTAATATTATTAATGATCTTCTTCTTCTTCTTTCTCTGCATCTTTTCCAAGATGCACAGAAAGAAGAAGAAGAAGAAGATCATTAATAACATTAACAGTAAATCTCACCTAACCCAACCTGCAATAAGCATCTTTGGTTTATATAATTGTCAACTCCTTTTTCGTTCTGCTCATGAAGATTTGTTTAGATAATTTTTTGATAAACTGATGCTTTTGGTTACGAATGAAAAAACTGATGCTTTTGGTTACGAATGGGAAGGTCTTTGTTGTTAAAAATTAATTACGATAATTTTAATATTAACGATGATACTGATAATTCAAGAGGATTTAGATATCTGATGAGTGGTAGAGTTTCATCGTTCATACCCTTATGAATCCGAGTCCAGTTTTAATTTCGTCGTGAGGTATATCTTTCAGACATCTACAAATTGATAAAATGCAAAAATTGAATAAGAAAGACCAAAAAATCAGGTTGAAGATAAATATAAAATCTATATATATATATATATATATATATATATATATATATATATATATATATATATATATATTAAAGGGCTCTATCCATAAATTGCAACATTTGAGATAAAATTTAATATGCTTAAAAGTCGAAAATAGTAATAAGGAATGTGAACATTGAAAGAAAATGTCATAAGAAATATTGTTCAGTAAAAAAATCTAAGAATTGAAAAATGGTATGAGAAATCTTAATCCCCAAATTTGTTAATATTATAAAAAATAGAAATAAAATGTCCAAAATATTATTTAAAAAAAGAGCAATGTTATGATTATGAAACAAAAATATCTCATCTATTTTACCTCCCCTCAAAAAAACAAAACTGAATACTATAAAAGAAGAAGTAAAACGTCTAAAATATTATCATCTAAATAAAAAAAAAATAGCAATGTTATGATTATGAAACAAACAAAAATATCTCATCTATTTCATCTCCCCCCAGGCTCTTTCGACGAATGGACAAGGACCGCAATTGGACCCTGTCACGCGACGAACTGGCCCGAGGCGTCTCCCAGTTCGGACTGAACCTGTCCGAGGACGACATAAACAAGCTCTTCAAGCAGTTCGAGAAGGACGGACAGACCGGCATCCACTACGAGGAATTCATTGATGCTATCAGAGTAAGGAGGAGGCTCTTTGTCTGTCCGTCCGCACTTTTTCTGTCCGCCCTCACATCTTAGAAACTGCTGATGCTAGAGGGCTGCAAATTGGTTTGGTGATCATGCAACCTCTAATCATCAAACGTGTCAAATTGCAGCCCTCTAGCCTCAGTAGTTTTGATTTTATTTAAGGTTAAAGTTAGCCACGATCGTGCATCTGGCACGTCTATAGGTGCCAACAACACATGCCACCTTTGGGCCGTGGGTGAAAGTTTCATACAGCATTATACGCTGTACAGAAAGCTCGATTGCTTCGAAGAAACTTCGGCGCATTCTTTACTTGTTTTTTTAAAAGGAGATTTTTGGTTATGTTTGGTGTGGTTTTGTGTGTGTGTGTGTGTGTGAGAGAGAAAGAGATGAGATTTTAGAAGTGTTAGAGAGAAATGATAGTTTATTAATCGACTGAGAGATAGCAAGGGAATTTGCTAAAAGAATTTGAGAGACGGTTCCTTGAAAATGTTCGAAAGTACAAAGAAATCTCCATTCTTCTTTCCTTAAATCTTCAGCTGAAAACCCACATGGACTGAGTCAACAGACCATGAACCCAAGAGGTTTCCAAAGGGAAAAAAGCCTGCAGAAGGAGACAAGTTAAGGGAAAAGGTGGGAAATAAATAAAGATGAGACAATGTAGTATAGGCGTCAGCGGATCAGATGGATGGGTGAGGAGAGGAGGGATATGGGTGAGGTGGGACTTGGGGAAGAAGATGCAAGAAGAGAAATAGATGGAGAAAGTTGACTAGAGCGGCCGACCCTGCTATACAGTGGGACTAATAAGGTCGACAGAAGAGATGAGAGAATGTAGAATAAAATCGATACAACTGGAATTCAGGAGACGTCAGCAGAGAGCAGGTTTGAACTTGCTTAAAGTTCCTTGTTGGAAGGGTCGGTAGAGTTCTCGGCTAGCACTCTGCTAGACCCGAGTTCGAGTCTCCGGCCGGCCAATGAAGAATTAGAGGAATTTATTTCTGGTGATAGAAATTCATTTCTCGGTATAATGTGGTTCGGATTCCAGAATAAGCTGTATCCCGTTGCTAGGCAACCAGTTGGTTCTTAGCCACGTAAAATAAGTCTAATCCTTCGGGCCAGCCTTCTCTAGGAGAGCTGTTAATCAGCTCAGTGGTCTGGTTAAACTAAGGTATACTTAACTTAGTCTCTAGCTTAAGTATTTGGAGATCAGAAGATTCCACAACTGAACTAGCAAACTAGTCCACACTTTAGGTGTAGCCAAGATAAAAGCCCAACAAACTGAGTGGTATTAAACCTGATTTGTCTGGAAGAGGGCTCTTGAGTTGAATTCGTTTCAATACTGAGAAGTTTTTATATCTTTCCTTGTCTGTACCCCGTAGGTGGGTAGGGCCGTCAGTGCACCTCATGCGTTGCACTGTAGGCATTACTTAAGGTTCTTTGCAGCTTGCCTTCCTTAGGCCCCTAGCTGCAACCCCTTTCGTTCCTTTTACTGTACCTCCTTTCATATTCTCTTTCTTCCAACTGACTTTCCACCCTCTCTAACAATTGATTCATAGTGCAACTGCGAGGTTTTCCTCCTGTTGCACCTTTCAAACCTTTTACTGTCAATTTCCGTTTCAGTGCTGAATGACCTCATAGGTCCCAGTGCTTGGCCTTGGGCCTAAATTCTATATTCAATTCAATTTCCTCGTCTGTATGTCTTTCTTTGTGTCTGTTTATTGGCCCATTACGTTTGTTTAGACTTTTTGCGTCTGTCTGCTTGTTTATCAAATTAAAACAATTGATATTGAACTGAAAATTAATTTCTTTGTTAACATTCTTTCAGATTTCCTCCTTGTTAAATTTTTTCAAATTTCCTCATTGCTAATTTTTTTCAAATTTCCTCATTGTTAAGTTTTTTCAGATTTCCTCATTGTTAACTTTTTCAAATTTCCTCATTGTTAAATTTTTTCAAATTTCCTCATTGTTAACTTTTTCAGATTTCCTCATTGTTAAATTATTTATTCAAATTTCCTCATTGTTATTTTTTTGTTAATTTTTTTCAAATTTCCTCATTGTTAACTTTTTCAAATTTCCTCATTGTTAGCTTTTTTCAAATGCCCTCGATGTTAATTTTTTCAAATGTCCTCAGCCTCCAATGTCCGGCCCTCGCAAGACGGCCGTCGAGAACGTCTTCAAGACCCTGGACAAGACTGGCGATGGGGTGGTGACCATCGACGACCTGAAGGGCGTGTACTCGGCCAAGAACCACCCGAAGGTGCTGAAGGGCGAGGTCAAAGAGGAAGACATTCTCAAGAAGTTCCTCAACTTGTTCGAGTCGAATTCGTCCGTCGATGGAAAGGTACGTTTCCTGCTGACACTGTTTAACTCTTTTTTTTGTATTTTTATACATATGGAATGTAAAGGTTACGCATGACACAGCAGCTTACCTTCAGGCCGCTTTGATTTCGATTCTTTCTGGCGTATGTCACTGCTAGATTGGTTAAAGTTAGTTAAAGTCCTCCTGGGCCCCTGTAGGTTCATAGGACAGGCGCTGATCTCTTGTTTCTTAGGCCGACAGCCAGTGGGGGGACAGGTCCCAATGCCTATGACACATGGCAGATGTGTCGCTGGGCTCACTGTTACAAAATTAAGGTCCTGTTTGTATTTATAGGTAATAATTTTTTTAATGCATTTTCACGAGGGCAGTGGCCAGTTTATATATATCAAGGCTGTTTAAGAAAGGGATAATAACGAGGCCGTTCTGGCAGTGGGTAGTTATAGAGGCTGTTATAATAGTGGGCAGTTATGAAGATTACTGAGTGAATCATTATAGCGGACAGTATTCTGGCTTTTTCTTGAAATTCATCTTAACTGACAGCAATGAAATCAAAGGCGCATTTATTTTCAATTGTAGCCAGTACGTATTAGGGCGTGTATTTGCCCTTCTTGTATACAGATAAACATTTCAGCAGTGTAATTTACTAACGTAAGTCATGTAAGGATTAGTTACTTGACGTGGATTTTGGGGACTTCTGGCTTCGATTGCTAGTGAGTGATAGGTTTCGTTTTCTGTTTGTTTTAAGTAAAATCCAATGCTATGGATAACCGAATGGCCTCATCTAATGAATCATGAAAGAAAACAACACCGAGCGGAAATCATAGCTGAGAGGAGAATGAGTTTAATTTCTTGAGGAAGTAAAAGGCACACTACTGTCATTGTAGAGAAGGTTATTAGAAACGATAGGAATATTTGCAAAACAGAGAGCCATAAATTGCCGACTTATACTCGGCAAGTTTGGGAGAAGGTGGCCTGGCTGCTGTTACTGAAGGGTTTTTGATATGCACTGCTGCCCGCTTTGTATATTGATTAAAATTAAGATAAGGATTCAGTTAAGTTTTTGACATTTTTGCATTTTAAATTACACCTTCATATGAAACTACGCAGGTATCTGGCCAGAAAGATTAATTTTTCTTGGACATAAATAAATTAAAGGCACTGTAAAACTAAGCTTGCAAGGTATGCTTCTGTTAAACAATCTTGCTAGAATAACAGACGTTACTAGGGCTTCTGTGCTTCAGATGAAAAGTGACAGAAGCCCTCTTGGCTGAATTAAATAGCGTCAAGGTTCCTCTTTCTTCCTCTAACCCCTGAGATTGTCCAGCTGCTCAAATATACTGTGGATAAACTGTTGTACTGCTCTGAACCCTCAAGTTAAGTCTGCTGCTTCAGAATGACCACAAGGCTCTTGCTTACTGCACCTTAATGTTCTTTTTCTGCATGCACTAAGGGTAGTCTCAAACCCATCTTGTTTTGCACTAAGGCACCTCAGTGATTCTATTTTATGCACTGAAATTGCATGAAGTCTTCCTTCCTGCTCTGGACATCGCAGCTTCTCTCCTATGACTGGTCTGTTGTGTTATAAGTTTATTTTGATGCTTCTGCTTTGCCAACAGTTAACATTAGCATGATTTTTGCTTCAGTACAATACGGTGCAGTAAGTCTTGCCTTTTTTTTTTTGTCTAACCAAGATAACCTGAGGGTTTTTCATTTAAAATCTCTTCTCTGCTTCCTTTAGCGAGCATCTTTGGCCTTTTCTCTGCAAAAGAAAGCTTCAGGTTTCCTCATGACTAGCAAAATGGCTTGGATATCTTTCTTTCTTGTATGAAGGCAGCCAGCACACTTGCATTAGCTTTGACGAGATGTTTTCTTGCCTCCAGTAGTAAAAGATTACAGCAGATACTCTGCCCTAAAATGGATAACTACAGTATCTGCAAAATTTTCGAAATTGAGATATGTCACCTGTTGGGTTCGTGAAATACTAATACACAAGTCACTGCAGTTTTAGAATGCTTTCCAGGAGTATTTAGGGGGTCCCATTTGCAGTATCTGCAAAATCATTAGGAAGGCATTTTTCTCAGTTTTGTATTTTTGCAGATACTGCAGTCTTCCATATTAGGGCAGTATTGTTGAACACATTCTTCTGACATCCAGAGAACCTGGGTGTCTCAATAGCTATTGCCGTTCATACTGTCATTTTGGAGTCAGTTGAGTACACCGAACCCTGAATTATTCCAGGTCACGAAGCAAGAGTTCTTTGACTACTACACGGCCCTGAGCAAAGCCGTTGACGACGACGAGTACTTCCTGACAATTGTGAAGATGAGTTGGGGAATGTAGAAGGAGGTTCTTTCATCCCTCGCAAGGAACGCAAGCACCCAGCCTTGCAGGATGGCGTGACGTCACGTGGTACCAACGCCCTTTACGCAGCATCCCTGCGCAGAACACCATTTTTAACTACCAATTCATGAAGCCTGTGTATTAAATCCGCTTAAAAATCTTGAGTTTTTGTAAGCAGTAATCTTGAGAGATGTTTAGCAAAGTTCTAATTCATCTGGTATTATGTGTATGCATACAGATATGCACAGTAGCCTACGTACTCATGTATACAGTACATTACACAAAAGCAAAACTTTATATAAAAAAACAGACAGAATTAAAAGAAGTATTTTGTGTTTTGAGATATATACTTACATTCTTATACATACACACATTATACCAAAAGGCTCCTGAGTATGAAATAAACATTTATATTAATTTTAAAGCTGTATTTTAGGATCATTTTAAATGAAAAAAAATATAATGATATTCAAATGACCCTCTCCAACAGCTTCTTGTTTCATGATTTGATAGTGGAGGTGACAGGGACAATGCCTGAATGCACTTATGTTATTGCCTGATTATATCATTACACAAGAATATAAACAATGTTTTCACGATTTAGGTAATGCTGAAACTCATATGCATTAATTTTATACGGGATATTAAAACACAAAACCAAAAGAAATGTTTCATTTTATATTTACCAAATCAAGATACCATACAGTGAACGTGCCGGTGGTGGCCTATCCTATATCGTTGCCAGAAGCACGATTGTGGCTAACCTTAACCTTAAATAAAATCAAAACTACTGAGGCTAGAGGGCTGCAATTTGGTATGTTCGATGATTGGAGGGTGGATGATCAACATAGCAATTTGCAGCCTTCTAGCCATAGTAGATTTTAAGATCTGAGGTTGGGCAGAAAAATTGAGGACGGACAGACAAAACCGGCACAGTAGTTTTATTTTACAGAAAACTAAAACCCTCATGGTACTTTTTGTCTCACGCTAGTCCATTACATAGAAGGAATCAGTTGTGTCGCTCTTTGTTGTACAAGAACAAAGGAAATCAAAGAGGGATAATTAACAAACGGGTGATACAACAAAATGCATTTCACTTTTAAAACTGTAACGGAATGAAAGGTATAATTAAAATGACTTGCAAGATGAAAAAGCAAAATGCAATAAAAACTAACGCAAGTAAAGATATGAAATATCAGAAATAATAAAGATGTATGAAATAGAATGCAAGTACAAACGGAAATGAAGTGAAGCTTATTAGCAGAGAAAAAGGATTTGAAATACTGAGCTAATCAAATCCACTATTATCATTATTATTATTATTATTATTATTATTATTATTATTATTATTATTATTATTATTATTATTATTATTATTATTATTATTATTATTGTTGTTGCTAATTAAGCTCCGATGATAGCTGGAAAAGAAAAATGTAACAAGCCCGGTGCTCCAGTATGGAAAGCAATCCAGTATGGAAGAAAAAATATGGGATGAGACAATACATGCTCATTTTACATGAAATATTCCTCTAGTGACACATTAATCATTACCATACGAACAATAAACAATTGAATTCGTAGGGGAGCAGCAACCACCCTAGCAGGATGCCACGCAGGATAAGCTGAAAAAAATGTGACGGTGTTCTAGTGTTGCTGATTCGAATCAGCTCAACTTTCTTGTAAATCTAAGCCCCGTAGGGTCGGGGATTGCAACCCCTTTCGTTCCCTTTACTGTACCTCCTTTCATATTCTCTTTCTTCCACCTTACTTTCCACCCTCTCCTAACAATTGATTCATTGTGCAGCTGCGAGGTTTTCCTCCTGTTACGCCTTTCAAACCTTTTACTCTGTCTCCTTTTCAGCGCTGAATGACCTAGTAGGTCCCAGTGCTTGGCCTTTGGCCTAAATTCTATACTGTATTCAATTCTTATAACTCTGAGAGTTCTTCAGCTGCCAACACCCTTCTGGATCACTTTACATGTGATCAGTATACTCAGTTTTTAAAATGTTTTCTTCTTGTGGTCGTCATTCTGAAGTGCATATCCAGTTACTGTCTTTCGTGCGTTATGTGTTTCTTACTCGATACAGAAGTTTTCAGAGAGTATAATATTCAATGAATCAATCAGTCATGTCCTGTGGCACCCACGGGGATGCATAGGGCCTCGATGAACTCACGCCACCACATTTTGTCCTGGGCTAATTCCTCAAGATCTCCCCAACACTTGTCTCCTGCTTCCCGCCTCATTGTCCTCAACCACATCTGAAAAAGTACCAGAAGTCGGGTGAACCGTAATTTCACTACACCGATAATTAAATGATTATGAAGTTGTTATTGTCACACTTGCCATGTTTACTGCAGTCTTTCAGTGGTGTAGGTGGTAATTCAGAATTTTCTCTGTGTTGTACACAACATTATAAAGCCAACAGAAAAATGCTGCAGTGATTTATAGCTGCTTACGGGGACGCAAAATGACAAAATGAAAAAAAAAAATGATAATTACATATCAATGGTAAGTATCAGTGTTTGAAAGATGTGGACAAAAGAATGCACAGTGTTGGTGTTTTCAAAAGATGTGACATTTCACACCGAATAGCAACAAATTTTAGGATTTAAAACTGATTTACCCGTCGGGCGGCACTGATTGTACAACATTGTCATTGTCACAATTGCAGTGTTAACATCAACACAGTATTACCAAGAACAGCTAAGTCATGAAACTTCTCCGAGTTGTGCGATAAAGTAAAATGACATTGGAGTGATTTCCGAAAACAATGAAGTTTGTTGAGGTATCAGTTGTACAGAATGAGCGTCTGACTGACGTCACACAAGTGTGGTCTCGCATCACCCAACACAGACTTCCTGGCACCCAGAGCAAATAACTTACTTAATCTTGAATGATACCACCCTAAGGGTCTAGTTCCGTCAGAGCACCTGACGTGGGGCACTGCAGGCATTACGTAAGGGTTTTTGCAGCTTCCTTCGGCCCTAGCTGCAACGTCTTTCGTTCCTTTTAATGTACCTCCGTTCATATTCAAGTCCTTCCATATGACTTTCCACCCCTTCTAACAGTTGTTTCATAGAGCAACTGCGAGGTTTTCCTGCTGTTACACCTCTCAAACCTTCTTACTGTAAATTTACCTTTCAGCGCAGAATGACCTCATATGTCCCAGTGCTTGGCCTTTGGCCAAAATTCTGTATTCTTGAATGATAACGGAAGGGAAGTTATGGAAGTTCCGTATGTATATGAGATAATGGTGAAAGGGAGATGGAGGTGTCTAAGGACATGTCTGTGGCACCACCCTAGGGAAGATAATACGTGATAACGTGAGTTTCCCGTAGGGGGTTAGTGCCATCAGTGCACCTCATGGGATGCACTGTAGGCATTAGTAAGGGTTCTTTGCAGCGTCCCCTCGGCCCCTAGCTGCAACCCCTTTCATTCATATCTTTCTTCCATCTTGCTATCCACCCTCTCCTAACAATTATTTCATGGTGCGGCTGCGAGGTTTTCCTCCTGTTACACCTTCAAACCTACTTACTCTCAGTTTCCCTTCGAGCGCGCTGAATAACCTCATATGTCCCAGTGCTTGGCCTTTGGCCTAAACTCTATATTCCATTCCATTCCACCAGAAGAGTTAGAAGCCCCAAATCTACTTGTAGTGAGAATTATGAGAGGGAGGCTGCTGGAGGCGAGTGTATATTTGTAGAAGACAGAGCACAGGAAAGACATGTGGAATGTCACAGATGCCCTTTGTGTCACGTTACATCGGAGGCGATAATAACGATCTTATGATTGCCAGGCATCCTCCGCCAGGACACAAGTCACTGTTTTCATTATATTGAGTTCTCATGGACCTCTTTGGACCTGACAGGAGGTCGTTTGATCTTCAACAGGCCCAAGGGGCAGGAAACACCTGGTCACGCATGAACCTGCAATTGCACCTTCCACAGCGAACGTGGGAAACACTTCATACAGTTTGGTCTACAGCAATAGGCAGGAGAACTCTTCCAACGGGCTGAGAACTGGAGTGCAGTCTGGAGGGTGAGCCTGAGGATGGACTCAACCACACACAGCATACATTCTTACTCTCAGTTCTATAGGTTCACTCCGAGGAAAATTGTCTGATTTTCTTATGTGAAAGCCTGGAAGGAAGAGGTCCTAATTTGAAAAGTAATTTGCCAACCAGATCACATATGTGCTCACGTACGTGCCCTGGTTGACCTCCAGAGATTGGGCATTTCGACAAATTGGCTGGCCTGACACTGCCAGATGGTTCACGTCTGTCATCTCGATGATTTGTAGATGAGTGGGTTCGTTTTCCTGCTTAATCATGCTTCACTTGTTCATTCAGAATCGTTAAGGAGATACCTGTAAGCACGGTTGAGCTATATAGCTCAACCGTGCCTGTAAGAGTGTAAGGGTCAGGAATATACCCAAAAGCCCCGTAGCGGGGTACCGCCGCCAGTGCATATGACGCGGTGCACTGTAGGCATCACTTAAGGTTCTCTGCAGCGTCCATTCGGCCCCAAGCTGCAACACCTTTTATTCCTTTCATTGTACCTCCGTTCGTATTCTCTTTCTTTCATCTTACTTTTCACCCTCTCCTAACAATTGATTCACAGTGAAACTGCGAGTTTTTCCTCCTGTTAAACCTTTCAGTCCTTTTTACTGTCAATATCCGTTTCAGCGCTGAATGACCTCATAGGTCCCACTGCTTGGCCTTTGGCCTAAATTCTATATTCTATCTATCTATCTATCTATCTATCTGCCAATCTATCCGCGCTAATAAGGTTTGAGAGAACAGGAAAAAGGCGTTCGAAATAGCTATCAGTAGGGGTTAATCTAAAGGTCAAAAGGAAATGAAATTTCCAAGCCAGTTGTATCTGGTGGTCTGTCTCCTTGAACCGAGTTTCATTTGTAGTGTTCTTTGTCTGCTGAATCATGGCTGAAGTACGCGAAGACTACTGTAGAAGCAAACAAAGAAAAAATGGAATAAAGGAAATTAAATGAGATACGAATATAATGCTGACACATTGCAAGGAAAACAGATTTGTGGGGAGTATAATGAGTTACCTAAAAAAAAAACTTTATTGTACAACAATGAAAAAGTTAATTCCGGTTTTTATTGGCTGTTGGGTTAACCATGTGAGGTGACAATTTAATTCTATGCCTTACAGGCACGCAGACATCATTGTGACTCAATGCTGCTTGCATCTGACCGGTCATGGTTCGTTGCAAGTTTCCTTGGGGTCTCTGTGATTCATTGAGCACTCTAAGCTCAACCGGTGGGGAAAACGCGAACTTAATTGGCAGTTGCTGCTAAGTACACCATACTAATGTAACAAGGTTTATAAAGGAGTGTGTGTGTGTGTGTGTGTATTATATATCTATATATACATATATACATTATATATACATAATATATATACAAACACACACACACACACACACACACACATATATATATATATATATATATATATATATATATATATATATATATATATATATATATATATATATATATATATATATAATTTCATATGACCTAACGCCTGAAGATGTAAATTGATGGCATTTGAAAATTATTCAAATGCTCTACAAGACTTAAGATAACAGTAGTACCATTATGCAATGTGTACCTGTTAGGAGTGGTGTCTGACAAATGACTGTTGAATAGGTTTTCTGTAATACAGTACCTTGTAGTGTCTTGCGGATGGACACGGTTGAGAACTAAACTCCAGAATTCTCTTCCTACTCATTTGTTCCGTCATTCACATACCCTGCTTATTCAGAAGGTGTAAATATCACTTCTTTCAGATGAGACAGCATGGGATTTACGCCCTCAAATGACGTGGGATGGGTGTTGTGTTGTCGTCTGTTCTGTCTGCTTGTGTTAGCTGGATACCTCGAGAATGAATGAACGGCTTTTGATGGTCGACTTCTATTATATATATATATATATGTATATATATATATATATATATATATATATATATATATAGATATATATAGATATATATATATATATATATATATATATATATATATATATATATATATATATATATATATATATATATATATATCCTCTTTTGTTTTACCAATCACTAAATTTACAGCTGTTTTAAACATACAATTGTACACATACAGTATGCAAACGTATGAAATACCCGTTGGGGGTTAGTGCCGTCAGTGTACCTCATGTGGTACACTGTAGGCATTACTTAAGTTTCTTTGCAGCGTGCCTTCGGCACATAGCTGCAACACCTTTCATTCCTTTTACTTTACCTCCTTTCATAATCTCTCTCTTCCATCTTACTCTCCGCCCTCTCCTGCGAGATTTTCCTCCAGTTAAACCTTTCAAACCTTTTACTGTCAATTTCCGTTTCAGCGCTGAATGAACTCATAAGTCCCAGTGCTTGGTCTTTGGCGTAAACTCTATCTCTAATTCAATTCAGTTCTCTGAAACAGACATAATACATAAATATTTATAACGAAAAAAAAAACCGTTATGTTACAGGTGTGCTGTACACGAATAATAGGCAAAACAGCTGTTCAGTTACCAACTACTGTTCTGCGGCCAATAGGGGCCACATATGCTATTGCCTTAAGCGTGCTACAGGTGTGCATTAAATAAGGGCTTGGGGGAAATGTACAGGTATGTAGTTCTTTCATAATGTTGCTTTTATCTCTGATGGTGTATTGTTATCATAGTTTTTTTTTTTTTGCTCACCAGTAAGTCCTTTCCCTCAATACGGGAATTCTTAGTAATAGAAACAACGGTCTCTGCCTCAAATATTTATTATTATTATTATTATTATTATTATTATTATTATTATTATTATTATTATTATTATTATTATTGCTTTAACTGTTGTTCCTGCTCGTATTGTTTTCATCATTGTTGTAAGTCACCAGCTGCTCGATATCTTTTAATCAGCGTGACCTAATTTAAGCTCTCTCTCTCTCTCTCTCTCTCTCTCTCTCTCTCTCTCTCTCTCTCTCTCTCTCTCTCTCTCTCTCTCTCTCTCTCTCTCTCTCTCTGAAAGAAATTCACTTTTATTCAAAAAAATAAAATAAATGAAATATTCCTGAAAGCACTTCCTTGAAATTAAAATAAGTAAAAATATATATATTTTTATATCAATAAATGAATATATATATTATATATATGTGTGTGTGTGTGTATTCATTTATTGATACTAAATGAAAAATAATTTAGAATATTAATCGTATTACATATTGAAAAGTTAGGTAATAGCGATATTTGTTAAAAACCAGTGTTTTAATGTTTTTCATCCTTTTCTGGCATCTTTCAGCCCCAAATAGTCAGTGATTACTGGCATCTTTCAGCCTCAAATAGTCAGTGATTACTGGCATCTTTCAGCCTCAAATAGTCAGTGATCACTGGCATCTTTCAGCCTCAAATAGTCAGTGATTACTGGCATCTTTCAGCCCCAAATAGTCAGTGTTTACTGGCATCTTTCAGCCCCAAATAGTCAGTGTTTACTGGCATCTTTCAGACCCAAATAGTTAGTGTTTTCTGGTATCTTTCAGCCCCAAATAGTCAGTGTTTACTGGCATCTTTCAGACCCAAATAGTTAGTGTTTACTAGCATCTTTCAGACCCAAATAGTTAGTGTTTACTGGCATCTTTCAGCCCAAATAGTCAGTGTTTACTAGCATCTTTCAGACCCAAATAGTTAGGGTTTACTAGCATCTTTCAGCCCCAAATAGTCAGTGTTTACTAGCATCTTTCAGCCCCAAATAGTCAGTGTTTACTGGCATCTTTCAACCCCAAATAGTCAGTGATTACTGGCATCTTTCAGCCTCAAATAGTCAGTGATTACTGGCATCTTTCAGCCTCAAATAGTCAGTGATTACTGGCATCTTTCAGCCTCAAATAGTCAGTGATTACTGGCATCTTTCAGCCTCAAATAGTCAGTGATTACTGGCATCTTTCAGCCTCAAATAGTCAGTGATTACTGGCATCTTTCAGCCTCAAATAGTCAGTGATTACTGGCATCTTTCAGCCTCAAATAGTCAGTGATTACTGGCATCTTTCAGCCTCAAATAGTCAGTGATCACTGGCATCTTTCAGCCTCAAATAGTCAGTGATTACTGGCATCTTTCAGCCCCAAATAGTCAGTGTTTACTGGCATCTTTCAGCCCCAAATAGTCAGTGTTTACTGGCATCTTTCAGACCCAAATAGTTAGTGTTTTCTGGTATCTTTCAGCCCCAAATAGTCAGTGTTTACTGGCATCTTTCAGACCCAAATAGTTAGTGTTTACTAGCATCTTTCAGACCCAAATAGTTAGTGTTTACTGGCATCTTTCAGCCCAAATAGTCAGTGTTTACTAGCATCTTTCAGACCCAAATAGTTAGGGTTTACTAGCATCTTTCAGCCCCAAATAGTCAGTGTTTACTAGCATCTTTCAGCCCCAAATAGTCAGTGTTTACTGGCATCTTTCAACCCCAAATAGTCAGTGATTACTGGCATCTTTCAGCCTCAAATAGTCAGTGATTACTGGCATCTTTCAGCCTCAAATAGTCAGTGATTACTGGCATCTTTCAGCCTCAAATAGTCAGTGATTACTGGCATCTTTCAGCCTCAAATAGTCAGTGATTACTGGCATCTTTCAGCCTCAAATAGTCAGTGATTACTGGCATCTTTCAGCCTCAAATAGTCAGTGATTACTGGCATCTTTCAGCCTCAAATAGTCAGTGATTACTGGCATCTTTCAGCCTCAAATAGTCAGTGATCACTGGCATCTTTCAGCCTCAAATAGTCAGTGATTACTGGCATCTTTCAGCCCCAAATAGTCAGTGTTTACTGGCATCTTTCAGCCCCAAATAGTCAGTGTTTACTGGCATCTTTCAGACCCAAATAGTTAGTGTTTTCTGGTATCTTTCAGCCCCAAATAGTCAGTGTTTACTGGCATCTTTCAGACCCAAATAGTTAGTGTTTACTAGCATCTTTCAGACCCAAATAGTTAGTGTTTACTGGCATCTTTCAGCCCAAATAGTCAGTGTTTACTAGCATCTTTCAGACCCAAATAGTTAGGGTTTACTAGCATCTTTCAGCCCCAAATAGTCAGTGTTTACTAGCATCTTTCAGCCCCAAATAGTCAGTGTTTACTGGCATCTTTCAACCCCAAATAGTCAGTGTTTTCTGGCATCTTTCAGCCCCAAATAGTCAGTGTTTTCTGGCATCTTTCAGCCCCAAATAGTCAGTGTTTACTGGCATCTTTCAGACCCAAATAGTTAGTGTTTACTAGCATCTTTCAGACCCAAATAGTTAGTGTTTACTGGCATCTTTCAGCCCAAATAGTCAGTGTTTACTAGCATCTTTCAGACCCAAATAGTTAGGGTTTACTAGCATCTTTCAGCCCCAAATAGTCAGTGTTTACTAGCATCTTTCAGCCCCAAATAGTCAGTGTTTACTGGCATCTTTCAACCCCAAATAGTCAGTGTTTTCTGGCATCTTTCAGCCCCAAATAGTCAGTGTTTTCTGGCATCTTTCAGCCCCAAATAGTCAGTGTTTACTAGCATCTTTCAGCCCCAAATAGTCAGTGTTTACTGGCATCTTTCAACCCCAAATAGTCAGTGTTTTCTGGCATCTTTCAGCCCCAAATAGTCAGTGTTTTCTGGCATCTTTCAGCCCCAAATAGTCAGTGTTTACTAGCATCTTTCAGCCCCAAATAGTCAGTGTTTACTGGCATCTTTCAACCCAAAATAGTCAGTGTTTTCTGGCATCTTTCAGCCCCAAATAGTCAGTGTTTTCTGGCATCTTTCAGCCTCAAATACTCAGTGTTTATCCTGTCTTCGCGCAAAATTGAAGAAGTCATGTCCTTTGTTGATGTAATATCACTCACGCCTTCAATTTTGCCATCAGTGATGGCTACCTAAGTCACAAGTTTCGTCCCTGTAGTGGGGTAGCGCCATCGGTGCATCTCATAGTGGAATTGTGAGATTACACCTATAAAGCCTTCTTCACTCTCATTTTCACTCTCAGCACTGAACCACCTCATAGGTCCCAGTGCTTGGCATTTGGCCTAAATTTTATATTATAACTCCAATTCCAAAAGTCTCGTTCGCGTCGATCAAAGATGTCAAAAAGGCATAACCTTTACTCACTGCGCATGCGCCGAATGAGGACGATCTACTGTACACCTGCGCCCGGTTTCTAAATGCTACCAGCATTTATGGTCGACCCTTTTTATTTTTTTTTTATGCCCAGGCCAACATAACGTGCTTTTCCCCTGAACCGCGCCATTTAATTTTTTTTTTTTTTATTGCTTTCCCTGCCGAATTGCAATGAGCCATAGGGGTGAGTAGTAAGTACTTCGTACATCATGTCATGCGCTTGTTTGCTGTTTTTTTTTTTTATTTTTTTTTATTTTTAGTAATTTTTTTGTGATTTTTTTCTTCCTCTTTTTGTTGTAGCCCGGAGGACATTTGTTTGAGATGTTGGAAGTAATTTTTTTTTTAGTTTCATGACAAATTCTTCAATGGAAAGGTTACGTTATTATGTATCTTTAGTTTTCTGTAAAAGAAAACTATTGTGCCGGCTTTGTCTGTCCGTCCGCACTTTTTCCTGTCCGCACTTTTTTTTGTCCGCCCTCAGATCTTAAAAACTATTGAGGCTAGAGGGCTACAAATTTGTATGTTGATCATCCACCCTCCAATCATCAAACAAACCAGATTGCAGCCCTGTAGCCTGAGTAGTTTTTATTTTATTCAATATTAAAGTTAGCCATAATCGTGCTTCTGGCAACGATATAGGCCAGGCCACCACCGTGCCATGGTTAAAGCTTCACGGGCCGAGGCTCATACAGCATTATACTAGACCACCGAAAGATAGATCTATTTTCGGTGGCCTAGATTATACAGTGTACAGAAAACTCGATTGCGCCGAAGAAACTTCGGCGCTTTTTTTACTTGTTCTTGGTCGTCCTCTTCTTTGCCCGCGGATTTTATTCTTTGCTATCTGTCATTTTTTTGAGAGGAGGAGACATAGACAGCCCAACCCTCCTCCCCGCAAAAAAAAAAAAAAAAAAAACACCAACAAAAATGGTAATGCACTGCTCGTCATAGGTAATGACAAAGCAACCTTTTATTTTTCTTTTATTGTCACTGGCTTTTTTTTTTTTTTTTTAAGTAATTCCATTGTTTTCGTATTCGTCGACTTTGACTCTTGTTTGGTTGTTCTTTTTTTAACTGGAAGTCTTTTCGAATAGTTTTTAGTGTTCTGTAAAAGATGGCTATTTGTCTGTCCGTCCGCGCTTTTTTCTCTCCGCCCTCAGATCTTAAAAACTACTGAGGCTAGAGGGCTGCAAATTGGTATGTTGATCATCCACCCTCCAGTCATCAAACATACCAAATTGCAGCCATCTAGCTTCAGTAGTTTTGATTTTATTTAAGGTTAAAGTTTGTCATGATCGTGCGTCTAGCACCGCAACAACACAGGCCACCACGGCCGGCAGAGAGTTTCATTGACCGCGGCTGCGAGTTTCATACAGGATTATACGCTGTACAGAAAACTTGTTTATATTATTCATTTATTTCCTCGTGCTTACTCAGTGTTACTCGCTTATTTTCTCGGGGTTATTTTTTTAAGGTAATCAGATCAGAGTCACATTGTTTCATTGTCCGTGTTTTCGTTTTACTTGCATTTTATTTGAAAAATATATTACTATTATTATGGCAATTGTCATCATCACCTTTGGAAGCTCATCAACGTCTCTTGCGTCTGTATATAGTAAACACGTACATATCATCTTTTATGTACATGTCCAGTATTTATGGCGCTCTTATCCGCGTTCAGTTTCTGAAACTAAAAGGGCCTATGAATAGTCTGATGCGAGACACAGTGGGTCACAGTAAGGCATGAGAGCCATCAGAGGGACCGCTAAGCAACTATACGACCTTGATCCCCTCCGTCTGTTAGGTCAGCTTTTCAAGTCCTCCTTCTCTCTTTAGAAGATTTTCTTTCTGCCCTCAACGACGGTAACATTTGCAATTGTATGTTGCCAGTGGTCATCTTCTTCTTGCGTGACTCAACTTGGTTTCTTTGAGAGGGAAACGAACTTCGCGCGCATTCTTCTTCGGACCATTTCGATTTGGAAAGCCCTCTAAAGAGATACACCTGTTGGATTTTGAAAGAGAGAACCTATTTGAGGGTGGCGAAGTGCCTCCTTGCCCGTATTGTATCTGATGCCCATGCCCTTTATGCTTCATTTGGATAAAAAAATAGGTATTCTTTTTCTGGACGCAGGATTTCCGGATTTGGAGGTATCCTGCAGACGTGGCCTGAATGAGCGTCAGTGACGTATGCGGTGGCGTGATGACTTCAGGAGCCAGAGGATTCTGGGAGATTATCCTACCTGTCTGATTGAAGAAGACGATTGAGTGCAGGTTAAGGTTGTGAGGTCCCGACCTGTCGCCAGGACCCTCAGGGCATCATCGCTTCAAAACAAAATCTACATGGCGCACACCGAGTACCTCAGGAAACACAGATCCAGAGCTCCTGACTCAAACAATCTTTTATGCATTTTTCACAAGATACTTTACGTCCTTGTTAGAACTGTAATTAGCTCTTCGTTGGGTGAGTCGGTAGAGCTGCGGACTGGCACTTGCTGGGCCGGAGTTCGATTCCCCGGCCGGCTGATGAGGAGTTAGAGGAATTTATTTCTGGTGATAGAAATTCATTTCTCGGTATAATGTGGTTCGGATTCCATAATAAGTAACCTATTGGTTCTTAGCCACGTAAAATAAATCTAATCCTTCGGGCCAGCCCCTAGGAGAGCTGTTAATCAGCTCAGTGGTCTGGTAAAACTAAGGTATACTGAACTTTAGAACTGTAATTAATAATGTATGTCAGGCATTGCAAGCTTTCCAACCATATGTATTTGAAATCTCTTCCTAAATTGTATATAGGATTGTTAACCATTCTTCGTGTGTGAGAAAACACATCTGACTGTATATAGACTTTCCTCTGTTTTTCCCTAATATCAAATGCTACTTTTACGCTCGCAAGAGTTCTTGGCCTGTCACAGATTTTGAGTCAATAAACATCTCTTACGCGCTGCTCTATGAGCAAGAGCCCATGCTGGCATAAGGCCAGCTCAATCAAAAACAACAAGTGTCAATAAATCAGACTACCTTGAACTTGCCTCTTACTCGCCGTCTAGTTACAAGGTTCTTATTTTATAAAAGTAATCATTACATCACAGTGAGGACCAAGGTCCACCAAGGTGAGTTAAGAAATGATGAATTTTACCGTGTCACTGCATCAGAAATGAATTTGTTAGAGGTGCAGTTAAGGTAGGGGAAGTTGGGAAGTATCGGAGAAGGCCCAGGAAAGAAGACTACAAGAGTGGTTTGGTCATGTTATGCGGAGAGAAGATCATGTGTGTAAAAGAGTTATATGAGCATGGAGGTGGAGGGAAGGAGAAGAAGAGGAAGGCTAAAAAGTTCATATGGAAGGAGAAAACAGCAAATGACATGCGGAAGGAAGGTTTAAGAAGTCAGGATGCACTGACAGAGGAAGGTGGATACGCCTAATGGGAAACAGCGACCCCATGTAGAAATGGGTAAAGCTGAAGAAGAAGAAGAAGAAGAAGAAGAAGTGTCCCTGCATCACAATCGTTAAACAGATTATTTTTCAAAATTCAAATCTCCTAGCCAAAGAAATTTCGCAGTTGAGGAGTTTTTCCGCCCGCCCTCAGATCTTAAAATCTACTGAGGCTAGAGGGCTGCAAATTGTTATGTTGATCATCCACCCTCCAATCATCAAACCTACCGAATTGCAACCATCTAGCCTCAGCAGTTTTTATTTTATTTAAGGTTAATGTCAGCCATGATCGTGCTTCTGGCACCGCTATAGGTGCCAGCAACACAGGCCACCACCGGGCCGCGGCTGAGAGTTTCATACAGAATTATATGCTGTACAGAAAACTCGATTGCGCTGAAGAAACTTCAGTGCATTTTGGGGCAAATGAGCTATATGTGGGGAACCTTCTCCAAATGTCACTGATTTTTTGGTTGACTTTTCTTGGGGACTTTAAAGAATTTTTTTCCCATCAATCTTGATGTTTCTGAGGCAGTCGACAGAAATCTTTCTGCTTTTAGCTTCACCTCTGCTTGTGAACTTGTTTCTAGATTTGTTATAACTGGTTAATATTTGTTGCTAACAGAGAAACATTTGCTCGTTGTCCAGCTTTAACGGTGTTCACCAGGGCTCTCTTCTGCCACCTATACTCTTATGCTACACCTCATCAAAGACCTCCTGCAGTCTGCCTCCACTCCTGTTTCTATTTTTGCTGATGATCTAGGTCTCCGCACTTCCTCTTCCTTGTTGTTTAAGATTAAGCCAGCCTTGTGGTGGCACGGGCTGTTGCTCCTGAAGCAGCCCGCAAACCTCTTCTTCATAGGCAGTGTCTCGAAGTGATGTTTCCTCACCCATTAGCTTTGATCTCGTAACCTTATCTTAGTGGGGTTTAGTCGAGTTCAGTGCTTCCCTCTCCAATTCCTTAGTTTTTTCTTTTTAAATTAAAATCTTATTGAATGTTTCACGTCTTGAAGCACTTTGAATATCGAGGTGATTGCAAACATGTTTTGGATAGGTTGCATTGTTTGCACTGCTAAATCTGCTTCTGAAAAAGTAGTAGGTGTTTTGTGTTTAGTTAGATGCCACAAGTGTTATTTTTCAGCCAGGGTATTAAAATCTATGTTGGATTTATTGCAAACATGTTTTGGATAGGTTGCATTGCTTGCATTCCTAAATCTGCTTCTGAAAGAATAGGTGTTTTATGTTTGGTTAGGTGCCATAAGTGTTATTTTTCAACCAGGTTATTAATATCTGTGTTGGATTTATCTGGCCACATTTGGAATAATGCCCTTATGATCTAGATGTTTCATATTTCGTTTTCCTCCTTGACAGGTCTGCGTTGAAGACAGATCATTTAGTCAGTGACCCCGGCCCTTCCCTCATCTCTCGATCCCGTCTCTCTCTGCCGCAAGGTGGCGTCTGCCTCACCATTTTGCAGGTACTATTTCTTTCATTGTTCCATTGAGCTCAAGGAGAATCCCTCCTCCTCCCGTTCCTCCTCCTCCTCCTTGCAGGAGGCTCCGTAACACCCAACAGGGCACTTCATCCCACATTTATTCTGCGAACAAACTGGAATCCTTTGATTGCAAGGTTTAGTTACTGCTGCTCCGCTTTTGGCAAGCTTTGGTATTCTGTTAACAACCTCTTTTTTTCCTTGGCTTATATGACATTAATTTATTAGTGGTTCAGATTAGCCGTTTTCCTTACCCAGAAATTTTCCAGTTATCTTCAGTCCTGGGCTTGAGGAGAACATGGCGCCAAAAGTTCCGTTACGGCCTGAAACGAAAAAATCAATAAACTATGAAAGTCCACAACTATGTGTCTTCCGTCCTTTGAAAAAGCCCCCGAAGTTCGTTCACCCCGAGTATTTATTCCGTATTTGGATGGCGGATGAGTTGCCCCCAGTGACGTAGAGTGGAAAGTTGCGTCGGTCGTAAATTGACGGAAATTGGCTGCTCGTTGCGTAAGCGAGGATTTCAGTGGGCACCGCCGTGGGTAGGGGTCAGTGCATATTTAATGAACCACACACATGCCCACACACTCACATGTATAGGTATATATATATATATATATATATATATATATATATATATATATATATATATATATATATATTATATATATATATATATATATATATATATATATATATATATATATATATATATATATATATATATATATATATATATATATATATATATATATATATATATATATATATATATATATATATATATATATATATGTGTGTGTGTGTGTGTGTGTGTGTGTGTGTGTGTGTATGTTGTGTGTTTGTGTGTTTGTCAGTGTGTGTACAGTATACGTATGCATACCACATGTTGCTAGTTTGCCAAGGCATTCTTGCAATCAGCTTTAATCATGATGAATGATTCCATGAACACTCCGGCCCCCGCGGGAGTGTCGAGTTTTTAGTAAAGATCGCTGCACGGGTTTCGTTCGTTCACCCTGCAGTGAGAGAGAGAGAGAGAGAGAGAGAGAGAGAGAGAGAGAGAGAGAGAGATAGGGGCATTACAAAGTGATGATGTTGGGGGGAGGGTTGGTGGTGGGGGTTATGGAGGCTTGGGAGATAGGCTTGGAGGTAGGTGTTACAGAGCTCAGTAGGATGGAGGGAAGAAGGCGGGGGTGGGGGTGTGGGGGAAGAAAGGTACTGTTGCATTGGATGGGGAGGAGGAGGAGGTGGTGGTGAGGAAGGTGGGAATTGTAGTGTAATGGGAGGGGGAGGAGGAGGAGGAGGAGGAAGATTGGGTGAGGTGGAGGAAGAGGAGAGGTAAAAAGTAATAAGTAAAATCAAGAATAAGTGGCAAGAGAAGGAAAGAGGAATAGGTATGATATATTCGAAGGGTTTCAATAATGTCCTCATTACGATAATGGAGAGAATACCTAAGACTCATTATGGAAAAGCGATAATAACCTCAAAAAATTAAGATTTATTGCTCAGGGGAAAAACGACGGACAAACCAGAAATTAAAAATAATAAAAAAAATATATATCTAGGAAATAAAGTGTTTGAGTAAGAGTGAGGGCGAGGTGATTGCAGTGAAACGCCGGGCCCCTGAAAAAGAAAGTTACTTTGGTCGAGTTTCTTTTGTCCGAGAGAAAATTGGGCGAGGTCACGGAACAACTGCCATCGATTTCGGTTCTTAATGTGGAAAGTTTGGGCTATACAACCGCCAGAAAACAGCGACGTGAATAATAATAATAATAATAATAATAATAATAATAATAATAATAATAATAATAATAATAATACGCTGTTTCATCCATCGAAATATGAACATTGGGGAATTATTGACTAATATTGATGTGCAGGAAAAACGAATCATCAGAAGAATTGAGAAAACTCAGTATAAAATCAGTTCGCAAAATGCAGCCATTCTGTTCAACAAAATTTGCCTCAAAGACGGTCATCTTCCTTCGAATAATAATAATAATAATAATAATAATAATAATAATAATAATAATACTAATAATAACACATTTAGGAATGACAGATTGAACGTGACTATCTTGTTTGTTTTCCTCTAGATTTAAGTTGATAACGATAATTACATAATTACAAGGGCCTTTTGTTTTCGCTCATGTTTGTCTGCCAACAGTATTCAACGTAAATGCAATTCTTAACGAGAAATTTTCTGTGAAAGCTGACTAACTACTTGAAAGGTCCATTTCTCTACCTTAGTTCATGAACATCTTTAGTTCCGGAAACTGGATGACCTGGAAACAGTAAATTCCAATTTTCCAGAGAATTCGATGATTAAAATTTGATGAGTAGGTTGCCCAATTACCTACGTCCTCATCTCTCGTAGTTTGGTTGCAATCCAACGACTAGTTTTTCCCACCGAGCTTCTCTGGAAGGTTTGAAATTGGTCCAGATGTTTAAGGTAATTTTCCATTACACTTCTTGGGGAGGCTGACCAGGGGCCGGGTTCCCGTTCGTCAGAAGTCAGAGGTGATGTGGATCTAGTTCTGGAGGTCGCTGGAGAAAATGGATCATGGTTGACTTGACAGGAAATTCCTTGAGTACTTTGACCACGGGCAGTATAACAATACTTCAGAAAGCAGTTGCCATTTGAAACTATGCACAGATTACTCCCGAACGTAGTTGCCATTTGAAACCACCATGTGCAGATTATGCCAATACTTCAGAACGTAGTCGCCATATGAAAATACCATGTACAGATTATGCCAATACTTCAGAACGCAGTTGCCATTTGGAACTCTGTACAGATGTGCATTTTCAATACCTTTTTTGACAGAGGTCGTCCTTGGGGCGAAACCAGTCTGACATTATGTAGGTTGCTGTTTTGCACTGAGCCCAGATAGGGGTGTGGAAAGATGGCGTTCACAGAAGAGGCGTTTTCTAATGGTACTTATTTCATTCATGTCATCATTGTTGCAGTTGCAGTGTTGTTACTGGGCACAATTTATGGCCTTCAGCTCTTTCACTCTTTCATTTCGGACCCTCTTACTTTCTTCAGTGTTCGCAGATTGACCGGTATCCTGTTTTCATTAGGAAAGTGTGTGTGTGTGTGTGTGTGTGTGCCATTAATAGGGGCGTCCAGTCTCTCTTTTGGATCTTTCCTAGATAGTGACCCCCAAGGATTTTCGGGGGGCCTTATCTAGGACTTATAAATCTTGGGGGCCATTATTTTTATGATATTTACAGTCTTTTGTTTTATGTTTTTACGGTCATCCCTAACGGGCTTGTGCTAAACAGGCCGCAAAGATGGATACATACCGGGTTAAAACCCTTGGGGGCACTATCTAGGAAAGGTCCCTTCGTTTTGTGAAGACGAGAGCACTAGCGGATCCAGAAAAATTTCATGGGGCGGGGGACCAATTTTCATATTAGACGCACACACACATATATTTACTGTATATGTTATTATTATTTTATCTCAAAACTTTATTATTTCTGTAATAGAAATTTTATTTTTTCCCATTTGTAATATCTCATTTATGTTGTTATCTAAATCTTCAATATTATTATTTTGTCATTATTTTTTCTTGTGGGGGGGGGGGGCCACGTGGATCCTCTAGTGGACGAGAGGATTTTCAAAGACAGTTGCTCTGGTCATCTGACCATACCTTGCCTGTGGAGATGGTGATCTTGCGTAAGTCGACATTTAAAACCGTTTTGCTCAGTCCCATTTACCCACTTTTGTCATTCTTTTCCTATATCCAAGGTCGATCGACGTTTCTACAACCTTCCATCCCATAATAGGCAAGAGTATCACTCTCCTCCGGGCAAAGTCATCCCCTACTTTTTCTTGCAGTAAAAACCCCCAGCTTTTCCTTATTTGGTGTTCCTAGATTTCCATATTGATTCGACACCATTCAAGAAGAGAGGGACCCGTTAATGTTTTGTTTTTTCCATTTTTTAAAATTTTTCGTCAGTAATGCTTCGTATACTGCATTATGCCTTGAGTTTACTACCTACAGTCGATTTACAGCGTAAAAACGGGACGTAAATATGATTGAAAATACCAAAACAATTGTGACCTGGGGTAACGACAGGTGTAGCGTAAACAAGTGGGCATTGTCCCTCAGGGAAAGCTTCTCTGGAGAGCATTTTGTTCTTCAAACTCCCGCGACCTCAAGGGAAGGCAAAGAAAACGATGATACCGGACAGTCTGGTTTTTGTAACTTGCCCGAAAACAGAAATTATCGTACGCTGACGTCATAAGAGAACGGAGACGGATGGTAAGGTGTCCACATTCAGTGGAAACGTAACGAGACCAGGATGCTCCGAGATAAGTACCGCCATCGTTTTTTATCTATCTCGAGTGGCGCCAACGTTTAGATTAGCCCTTCATATTTCGGCCACCTCGTTTTTCGGGGGGGAACGAAGGGTGTTGCTGGATAGGGGGCGGGCGTGGGTTGGTAGGCCGGAGAGTCTGTATTGTGGAGGGGCGGGTGTCGGGTTATGGGGTGGGCGAGGAGGCGGGAGGGTCCTTTGCCTGTAGGGTGGGCAAATTTTCGGGAGGGAATGTACTCGTATTTATGAATAAGCAGCGCACACGGGGGCGGAGTTTAGTGTTGAGAGTTCGTTAGGGGTTGAACGAGCCTTCATTACCAGCCTCCCGATGCGAATCATAGGCAGGTATCGGCAGTTAGTGCAGTAAGGAACCAACCAACCTGCTGGTGCCGGTGCTGCTGCTTCTCCTGCCGTGTTCATGATAATTTGACTTTTATCAGACGCTCCGGAAACGTCCTGCTCTCACACCTGGCGAAACGGGAGCTCACGATACCGTCCAAAGGTAAGGAGGAGATGTGTCACGAACGATTTGTATTTGGATGAAAAAGGAAAAAAAGTGTATGATTTAAGAACGAGAATCGTTGTTTTTACAAACTTCGTACGTTTTCGTAAAGTGTGGCGTCGTCGGTGTTCGTTCGTTGCGAATATTTTTCATATATTTTTTCATGTATTTTTCATGTATTTTTTTTCGTATATTTTTCATGTACTCTTTCAAATATTTGATCATTATTACTATACCATTCAGTGGCTTCGTTCGTCAAGGACGAAAAAGATTTTGGAATTTCTATAGGAATGGATACGGTTACGAGAAACCATTTCGAATCTTTCTCCTCGGGACGAGAAAGTTTTTGCAGTGTGCGAAAAATATTGCTGTAGAAAGCAGGTATATATACAGTATATATACTGTATATATATATATATATATATATATATATATATATATATATATATATATATATATATATATGTAAATGTATACCTATATATGTACATATGCATATATATTTATTTGTATGTACAGTGTTTAATTATTATTAATAGTTAGCTAACTATATTTCTACTAAAGGTACCGCTTCCTTAATAGCAATCATCGTTTACATTTTGCGAGGGATAGGAGTGTACTTTTACTGGACCTCAAACCTTGGCGTAGGTTTGCAGTCTCCGAACCTCCTTCCCGCAGCATTATATTCTTACATACCTCTCCTATTCCCACGTCCTCGTTGTAGCCTACACGTCATGCTGTGACTCGACAGACGCTGTTCCTTAAATCCGATAACCTGCCTGGTTTGATGTGGGAGGTTTGTCTGCACTTAGAAAGTCCGCAACCAACCTTTTCCTGCAGTGACCTGGGGCTTGTTTTGGGCAAGTGGCTTTCCTGGACCTCCACCTCAAATGAGCATGATAGGGAGTGTGCGAAGGGAAGCTCAGTCGCTTAAGACATCTTTCATCATAATTTTAGATGGGTAGCATTCGGTCAAGTGCGGGCGTATAATATGGCTTAACGCATCGGGCCATTTTAGATGGAAAGTATGTTTTGAAGTGCTTCATAATAAAATTCAACACAGACACCGTTTTTGATTGATGTATGTGTTCGTGTGCACTTTCGTATTGCCATTACGTTTGAAGGTCATGCAGAGTAGTAATTACAGGAGATGAGTGGATAACTTGTTTTTCTGAACTCGGCCGTAAGAGGTTTGCAGTTATTCTGTCGCTGCATTCGTGGGAAGCGAAAGAATAGGCAGCGTGCATTCGCGGTACTGTGCAAGCAGTAATCTAAGATGCTTCAGAACCGGTTTTCATTACCTTAGTCATGTAATCAAACACGAAGTGGTAATAACGGTGGGAATATATCCCAGTATTAAACGATGTTATCTGACATTTGTAGCGCAACACCTGTTTTGGTCGACGAAATCCAGATAAGGACTGAATTTATGTGTATATATATATATATATATATATATATATATATATATATATATATATATATATATATATATATATATATATATATATATATATATATATACATATATGAAATTTTTTATCACACCGTGATTTATATACGATCATTAAGCTACAAATGTCGTTTAATATCCAGTTCACGCTACTTCGGGAATATCCGCGAAGGGGCATTTTTAAGTGATAAATGGATTAGTACTGAAGTGTCTCGAACACTCGACACAGTACCTTCCAACGACTCCAGTCGACTGTAACTACTAGCAGGGGTGACTCCTGAGAAAACAACGCAGTGGTCACTGCCACATTCATGGTTTAAATCTGAATTGTGGATGAACCATCCTAAGTAAAACACTTCCACAACATTAGCTACTTCATGCACATACAGTGGTCCATCAACAGTGTATCAAAGCTCTCACCCCATTCACACACACACCCATACACACTGCACCACTCATCTCTGTCCTGCATACACTTGAGTTTCCATGATTTTGAGGCCTTTCCTTTCCAATGCGTGTTTTCCTCAATTTTCCCAGCACTTTGTGGGTCTTCCTCTACTGCTACCCCTTACCACTTTCAAGCTATAGAATGATTCCTCAAACCTATTCTCTTCCATTCTTTTCACATGACCAAACCATGAAAAAACAATTAGATACATCTTTTCACCTACTTTGCCTTTTTAACGTTACTACACATCACATTTTCCAAAATTTCAATTTTTATGCCCCATATAATACAGAACACTTCATCTCGGCAACTACAAACTTTTTTCTTACATTTGCATACAACATTCACACTTCACTTCCATATAGGAGAGTTGGTTCAGTAATCCCATCATACATTCTCACATTTGCAACCTCTTTTGTTCCGTTTACTGTACCTCCTTTCATGTATGTTTTCTTCCATCTTACTTTCCACCCTCTCCTAACGGTTGATTAATAGTGCAACTGCGAGGTTTTCCTCCTATCACACCTTTCAAGCCTTTTACTGTCAATTTCCGTTTCAGCGCTGAATGATCTCTTGGCCTTGGCCTAAATTCTATACTCGATTCATTTCTATATTCTATACTCAATTCATACCCTGTTACTTCTTTGCTTCACTATTTTGTGACTCTCCTCTACCATCATGCTTTGCATTTGCTCCCAAATGCCTGTGTGCAAATCACCCACTTCCATCCCTCTTCCATCCATATTAATATTCGCTGATCCATCCTCCTGGTTTCCATTTACCCTCATCACCTTCCTCTCGGTCACGTTTACTCTTCACTTTCTCCTCTTGCAAACACTTTGTAACGCTTTCACCAGTTTCTGCAGTTTTAGCTTTCTGTAAAAGAAAGCTGTTGTGCCGGCTTTGTCTGGCCGTCCGCACTTTTTCTGTCCGCCGTCAGATCTCAAAAACTACTGAGGCTAGAGGTCTGCAAATTGGTATGTTGATCATCCACTCTGCAATCATCAAACATCCCAAATTGCGGCCCTCTAGCCTCAGTAGTTTTTATTTTATTTAAGATTAGCCATAATCATGCATCTGGTAACGATATAGGACAGGCCACCACCGGCCTGTGGTTAAGGATTCATGGGCCGCGGCTCATACAGCATTATACCGAGACCACCGAAAGATAGATCCATTTTCGGTGGCCTCGATTATACGATATACAGAAAACTCGATTGCAACAAAGAAACTTCGGCACAAACTCTTTCACCAGCTACTGCAGTTTTCTTCAATATCTCGTAATCAGCATTTATCATTTGCAAATCTCTGCCGCTCCAAGCTCCATTAACAATCACTGTCTTCTCCCAGAACTTTACGCTAACAATCACATCTCTCTTAACTGCTCATATCAGTCCATCCTTAAGTTTTAGACAATGGTGGAGACGTAACAAACCCATTACGAATACCCCACGAATCCTCTTGACCATTTTAACGAAGAATTTGCACAGAAATGGCGAGTGGAGAGAGAGAGAGAGAGAGAAAGAGAGAGAGAGAGAGAGAGAGAGAAAACAAGTAAAAATGCGCCAAAGTTTCTTCGGCGCAATCGAGTTTTATGTACAGCCGCTACAGCGTATAATCAAGGCCACCGAAAACAGATCTAGCTTTCGGTGGTCTCGGCATATTGCTGTAAGAGCCGCGTCCCATGAAACTTTAACCACTGGCCGGTGGTGGCCTATTGGCGCGATTGTATCCAATTCAGTTCAACGCTACTGATGAGCATATATACTTTGCATGTGTATGAAGTGATTGTTGCGATTGTTTTCTACTCAGGAGCACTGTTTTGGAGACCAGTTCAGTAGTAATGTGCTTATCATAGAATGCACAGTTTTCTTAAGAATAACGTGACAGATCTTTTTGTCTGTGTTGATAAACTGAATGAATTAGTATTGTCAATTGTTGTCCATGAATTTTGACCTCTAAATTTAAAAATCCACAGATGACTGCTGTTAGTTAGCTCTCTCTCTCTCTCTCTCTCTCTCTCTCTCTCTCTCAGAATGCCTGTTGCTCGGTAGAAAGAGATGACTATTAGTCTATTGTATGTAAATTCGGAGGAAGATGGCGGCCATGCAACGTTATTTTCCTTTTTAGTGAATGACTGTGCAGCTGAAGCTAATTTGTTTGTTTTTAACGTAGGAATTTATTTACTTTCTTTTGTCACTTGTTTATGTGGTTCTTGGTTTTTTAAGGTTTACGAGTGTTTTGTTTGACGTCATGGAATTCCTTTCTTTATTTTGCTATATTCATTGCTTTAGTGTTTCGTGTTTTATTGTTCGATTTTGTTGGAAATAATTTTTTCCGCAGCTTTCTCATACTGTGTCAGAAGATGTTTTTAATTGTACTTCGTTATTTTATCATTTCTTACTTTTACCCCGTAGGGGGTTAGTGCCTTCAGTGCGCCTCACGCGGTGCACTGTAGGCATTACTTGAGGTTCTTTGCAGCGTCCCTTCGGCCCCTGGCTGTAACCCCTTTCATTCCTTTTACTGTAACTCCTTTCATATTTCCTTTCTTCCATCTTTCGTTTCTCAACCATCTCCTAACAATTGTTTCGTAGTGCAACTGCTTTGAGGTTTTCCTCCTGTTACAACTTTCAAACCTTTTACTGTCAATTTCCCTTCAGCGCTGAATGACCTCATAGGCCCCAGCGCTTGGCCTTTGTCCTAAATCTTATATTCTTATCTTATCTTGTCTCTCTTGCTTTTATCTCTAGGCGTAGGTACTCCATATTTAAATAGTGGCGTATTGTATGTGTACGTGAGCGCGTGTATGTGCACACAGTCATGCCCGTACAGGAAGAGGAAGAGGGAGAAAGTGCACAAGTTGCCTCGTTATCATTCGGGAGGTGCATTGTCTGTTACAGCGGAGCCGTGTACATGGGTATTGTGCTCTAGCACGGCTCTCCGTCAATCTGTCTGTCTGTCTCTTTCTCTCTCCGGGCTTCGTAGCTGCAACTGGAAAACAAATTCAGCCATTAGGCCTTGGGCCTGAGGCGAGTAGTTTCATTCATGAACGCATCTTTTGTGCCGGAAACTATTGCCTTTTTCCCCTCTTTCTTTTTCTTTGTTCGGGTTGGCCTTTCCTCTTCTGTTCCTTTTTCCGGGTGAGCCGTTGTAAAGGCCTAGTCCTTGAGGATGTTCTGTGATTGTTTTGGTATCTAGGTAATCGGAATACTGTCGTTATGTAGTTTATTTTTTCAGTTGTGTTGTAATTATCGCGACCACAGTTCTCACTGAATACACGAAAGGTTTTTGCTTAGCGGTTTTAAAGCTGGGGGCCCAGAGAAGGATGATGCAGTTATGACCAGAATTTTTCGTCAGGTAATGTATATACTAAGGTTTGGTTAAGAATAAATGGAAGTGCATTAAGAGGAGGCATATTTTCTCATTAAAATCCTGTACTTTGTGTGTGTGTGTGTGTGAGTGTATGTATGTATATATATATATATATATATATACAGTATATATATATTATAAGAAAAAGAAGAAGATATATATATATATATATATATATATATATATATATATATATATATATATATATATATATGTATATATATATACAGTATATATTTATTCATTTATTTAATTATCTAGTTTTTGCTCAGAATTAGGCCTATGTCTGTTGTCGATTAGATGAAGTTTTTCTATGATAGCAAATGTCATGGAGAGAGAGAGAGAGAGAGAGAGAGAGAGAGAGAGAGACGTTTAGCGAAGAAAAATGCAAGAACGAGATACTGAATATGAATGAGAGAGAGAGAGAGAGAGAGAGAGAGAGAGAGAGAGAGAGAGAAAGAGAGAGACTGCAATGAATCGGAACAAATTGTGTAGCCAGACCAATCCCAGGGCGCGCACAGAGTAGAACCGGCTTTCATAGAGGAAACTGACTGATGCAAGAGCCAGTTTTAAGACATCTGAAACTCTGATATTTCAGGACATGTAAGAGGAGAGAATGTCTATAATTTGAGACAGAAATGAAGGAAAAAAATATGTATATATACGGTATATATATATATATATATTTTTTTTTAGGAAAATTCCATCTGTTAGCGAAGGTTCGCCGTCGAGAAATCCAGTTTCGGACACAATTTAGAGTTTAGCTTTCTTTTAAGCACGCGCACCTTCTCTGACACCTGGTTGATGCTCTCTCTCTCTCTCTCTCTCTCTCTCTCTCTCTCTCTCTCTCTCTCTCTCTCTCAGATACTCCAATAGAATTACAGCATACTATTAAATATAATAATAATGATCCTAATTAGATTGGTTTAGATTTTTCACAACGGTGAGGACTTATGAGAGAGAGAGAAAAGTTAAGTATACCTTAGTTTAACCAGACCACTGAGCTGATTAACAGCTCTCCTAGAGAGGGCTGGCCCGAAGGATTAGACTTATTTTACGTGACTATGAACCAATTGGTTACCTAGCAACGGAGAGAGAGAGAGAGAGAGAGAGAGAATGCTTTGCAAACTTCACTTGAGCATAAAGTGCTGGGCAGAATGTTCTCGTACTCATAGGATGCTATGCAAACTGTTCGCCTCCCCCTCAAATGCCATGCAAAATGCTATGCAAAACGTTTATATGGTGATAGAAATTCATTTCTCGGTATAATGTGGTTCGGATTCCACAATAAGCTGTAGGTCCCGTTGCTAGGTAACCAATTGGTTCTTAGCCACGTAAAATAAGTCTAATCCTTTGGGCCAGCCCTAGGAGAGCTGTTAATCAGCTCAGTGGTCTGGTTAAACTAAGGTATACTTAACTTATTTTCATAATGTTATGCAAGCTACGCGTTTCCCTATGGAATGCTATGCAAAATGCCCAAGTACCCATAGAACGCCATGCAAACCAATCACATACCGACAGAATGTGACCCCCGTAGCGGGGTAGTGCCGTCAGTGCGCCTCATGTGGTGCACTGTAGGCATTACTGTACTTAAGATTCTTTGCAGCGTGCCTTCGGTCCCTAGCTGTAACCTCTTTCGTTCCTTTTACTGTACCTCCTTTCATATTCTCTTTCTTCCATCTTACTTTCCACCCTCTCCTAACAATTGATTCCTAGTGCAACTGCTTTGAGGTTTTCCTCCTGTTAGCCATTTCAACCCTTTTGCTGCCAGTTTCCGTTTCAGCGCTGAATGACCGCATAGGTCCCAGTGCTTGGCATTGGGCCTAAATATTCAGTTCGATAGAATATGCCTTGCAAACTGCTTGTGAGAAGCCATTAAATGCTCAACCTACCAAAGTAACAGCGCCGTCAGAAATGACATAAGGTCGGGACTCCAAAACTCGACCCTAGAGCCATTACGTGCCGACCAAGCCACTTAATTTTGTATAGGCCTACTTAAATAGGGGCCGATTGTCAACACGGAATTCAGTGACGTCACACCACTGTCCACGTGTGCGTAGCTTAGCCTTGGCGCCCGAGAGAGAGGTGTTTACCGGAGCGTTTGTTTTCCGTCCTTGTTTGCTCTTGACATTCAAACAAAACTAGGAAAACAGAAGCTGCTCAAGTGATTGTGGGAAACGACGGCGCCACCATTTACTCCGGGCCTGACATGGTTTTTAGTTTACTGTAAAAGAAAACTGTTGTGGCGGCTTTGTCTGTCCGTCCGCACTTTATTCTGCCCGCACTTTTTCTGTCCGCCCTTAGATCTTAAAAACTATTGAGGCTAGAGGGATGCAAATTGGGATGTTGATCATCCACCCTCCAGTCATTAAGCATATCAAATTGCAGCCCTCGAGCCTCAGTAGTTTTGATTTTATTTAAGGTTGAAGTTAGCCATAATCGTGCTTTTGGCAACGATATAAGCTAGACCACCACCTTGCCGTGGTTAAAGTTTCATGGGCCGCGGCTCGTACAGCATTATACTGAGACCACTGAAAGATAGATCTATTTGTGGTGGCCTTGATTATACTCCGTACAGAAAACTCGATTGGGACGAAGAAACTTCGGCGCATATTCTACTTGTTTTTTATTTTAGTTCTTGGTTGTGTCTTTTGATTTTTTTTTATTTGTTTTGCAGCCATTTTCAATGTAGTTGAGAGATTATATATATGTATGTATATATATATATATATATATATATATATATATATATATATATATATATATAATTTATATATGCATATATATATTATGCATATATATATGTGTGCACACAAACATGTGTATATATACAAATATATACAAATTGCTTACCACATAAATGTAGGACATGCGTGGCTGACCTACTGAGTCTGAAACTGGGCCTTTTGTTTTCCGACAGAAACACAGGTGGTTTTTATGGGGAAATGGGGGCGATTGGTAGCATTATTTAGGAGCGGCGTCATGGTTTCTAGGCCTAGTGTCGTCTCCGCGAGGCTATGACATTTATGATTTGTAGGCCTAGTATCAGAATACCCTTGGGAGAGATAGGTGCAGTGAATTGTGTCTTGTGAGATATTATTATTATTATTATTATTCGTAATGTTAAAATGTCTGTCTGTAGTAGGCCTATATGTGATAAATAAGAAAAAGCTCGGTTATCTAAAGCCACAGGCTGTTCCTTTTACCTCTCCGGAAGTTTTCACCAATAGCGAGTTTTATTCATTCCACGTTTTTAGTAGATTCTGGTATTCAAAGAAAGTTAATAATAACATGTTTTTCTTATGCTTAGTGTAATTTAACCCAATTGGCGTTAAAATATGTGAAAAGTAAAAAAATTATGCAGCGTACATCCGAAAACAAGCTCCTGTCGTTGACTTCGGCAGGTGTTGTTATTAAATTTAGACTTCCCATCACAATACTCTATAATCTCTTTATTCGTTAACATTATTTATTGACAACACACATATCTGAGGGAGAAATTTAGGTTAGTAAATAAGTTTCGATTCACATTACTTGGTAATTATTTGAAAACAATGATGCTATTCGGACAAAATGCTTGCAACCAATCAGCTAGCAGGAAACTTTTCCGAGCTAAAAGGGCACCCCTGCGAGTCAGTGCTACTGTGCAATTGCGCCTCGGTAAAAAAACTGAGTTTAGTTGCTCTCGATCCTAGACCCGATCGCCCCTAGTTGCTCTCGATCCTAGACCCGACCGCCCCTAGTTGCTCTCGATCTTAGACCCGACCGCCCCCAGTTGCTCTCGATCGTAGACCCGACCGCCTCTAGTTGCTCTCGATCCTAGACCCGACCGCCTCTAGTTGCTCTCGATCCTAGACCCGACCGCCCCTAGTTGCTCTCGATCCTAGACCCGACCGCTCCTAGTTCCTCTCGATCCTAGGGTGGGCGCTAATCGTGAGTGCACATGTTCGTTCTCTTGTGATTTGTGATTGGCGCGCCATTGCATTAACTTGTATCCCTTACGTGATTCTTAAGATAGTCCCAGTAAACTGGAGTAAAGGAAAGAGAGAGAGAGAGAGAGAGAGAGAGAGAGAGAGAGAGAGAGAGAGAGAGAGAGAGAGAGAGAGAGTTGCGAGGAGGGAGGGAGGTAGGGAGGTCTTATAATTATGTGATTCTTTGCCACGTTTAGGAAGACTGTAATGCTTCTCTGAAATTACCCTTGATGATTCTTTTGTGGAGAGTGTAACGTTTCTCTCGTTTCAGCGTTTTGCCCTTTAAGTTTTAGACTGATATCAAATATATTTGTATATAGATATTATATATATATATATATATATATATATATATATATATACATACATATACATATACATATACACATTAATATATATACATATATACATATGTTTGTACGGATCTCTATTCTTGTAGTCCAGTGTACATAATATTCTCCAATGTAAATCAACGTATATTTGTTTTTCAGTTGTTAGGTTAGTGTGTAATGTGTTTTAAAAACGTCATCATAAAAGATTTTTTCATTATTGTCATGTCCTTAAGACGTGTACGTTCATGCAACATCACATGGCATCATTATAATCATTCAGTTTTGCAATTTTTATAACCATTACCACCACCAGTGATGACTTCGTATGACATCATCATAGATTATGACATCATTATAGATTTGTATCCTAATCTTCAATATGAAATATGGGATTATTTGAAATCATTGTAAAGGCTTTCAGTCTATAACATCATACGCATTATCACTACCTTCACTGACATCACGTGACAGTGATGTCATTACACAGCAGTAACGAAATCGCTTGACATCGTTACCATAGCTATCGTTACCAGTGATAAGGGATATGATCCTCAGTTAGTGATCGCTCCCTCATTACCATTTGCCGAGGAGCGTCACGAATAAGATGACTTCATCGTTACCTCGCCCATTATCTGCTACTTCCATCGTTACCTCGCTCATTATCTGCTGCTTCCATCGTTACCTCGCTCATTATCTGCTGCTTCCATCGTTACCTCGCTCATTATCTGCTGCTTCCATCGTTACCTCGCTCAATATCTGCTGCTTCCATCGTTACCTCGCTCATTATCTGCTGCTTCCATCGTTACCTCGCCCATTATCTGCTGCTTCCATCGTTACCTCGCCCATTATCTGCTACTTCCATCATTACCTCGCTCATTATCTGCTGCTTCCATCGTTACCTCGCCCATTATCTGCTACTTCCATCGTTACCTCGCTCATTATCTGCTGCTTCCATCGTTACCTCGCCCATTATCTGCTACTTCCATCGTTACCTCGCTCATTATCTGCTGCTTCCATCGTTACCTCGCCCATTATCTGCTGCTTCCATCGTTACCTCGCCCATTATCTGCTACTTCCATCATTACCTCGCTCATTATCTGCTGCTTCCATCGTTACCTCGCCCATTATCTGCTACTTCCATCGTTACCTCGCTCATTATCTGCTGCTTCCATCGTTACCTCGCCCATTATATGCTACTTCCATCGTTACCTCGCTCATTATCTGCTGCTTCCATCGTTACCTCGCCCATTATCTGCTATTTCCATCGTTACCTCGCCCATTATCTGCTGCTTCCATCGTTACCTCGCTCATTATCTGCTGCTTCCATCGTTACCTCGCTCATTATCTGCTGCTTCCATCGTTACCTCGCTCATTATCTGCTGCTTCCATCGTTACCTCGCCCATTATCTGCTACTTCCATCGTTACCTCGCTCATTATCTGCTGCTTCCATCGTTACCTCGCCCATTATCTGCTACTTCCATCGTTACCTCGCTCATTATCTGCTGCTTCCATCGTTACCTCGCTCATTTTCTGCTGCTTCCATCGTTACCTCGCCCATTATCTGCTGCTTCCATCGTTACCTCGCCCATTATCTGCTGCTTCCATCGTTACCTCGCTCATTATGTGCTGCTTCCATCGTTACCTCGCTCATTATGTGCTGCTTCCATCGTTACCTCGCCCATTATCTGCTGCTTCCATCGTTACCTCGCTCATTATGTGCTGCTTCCATCGTTACCTCGCTCATTATCTGCTGCTTCCATCGTTACCTCGCCCATTATCTGCTGCTTCCATCGTTACCTCGCTCATTATCTGCTGCTTCCATCGTTACCTCGCTCATTATGTGCTGCTTCCATCGTTACCTCGCCCATTATCTACTGCTTCCATCGCTACCTCGCTCATTATGTGCTACTTCCATCGTTACCTCGCTCATTATCTGCTGCTTCCATCGTTACCTCGCCCATTATCTGCTGCTTCCATCGTTACCTCGCTCATTATGTGCTGCTTCCATCGTTACCTCGCCCATTATCTGCTACTTCCATCGTTACCTCGCTCATTATGTGCTGCTTCCATCGTTACCTCGCCCATTATCTGCTGCTTCCATCGTTACCTCGCGCATTATCTGCTGCTTCCATCGTTACCTCGCGCATTATCTGCTGCTTCCATCATTACCTCGCTCATTATGTGCTGCTTCCATCGTTACCTCGCTCATTATCTGCTGCTTCCACCGTTACCTCGCCCATTATCTGCTGCTTCCGTCGTTACCTCGCTTATCTGCTGCTTCCATCGTTACCTCGCCCATTATCTGCTGCTTCCATCGTTACCTCGCCCATTATCTGCTGCTTCCGTCGTTACCTCGCTCATTATCTGCTGCTTCCATCGTTACCTCGCCCATTATCTGCTGCTTCCATCGTTACCTCGCTCATTATGTGCTGCTTCCATCGTTACCTCGCTCATTATGTGCTGCTTCCATCGTTACCTCGCCCATTATCTACTGCTTCCATCGCTTCCTCGTTCATTATGTGCCACTTCCATCATTACCTCGCTCATTATCTGCTGCTTCCATCGTTACCTCGCCCATTATCTGCGGCTTCCATCGTTACCTCGCCCATTATCTGCTGCTTCCGTCGTTACCTCGCTTATTATCTGCTGCTTCCATCCTTACCTCGCCCATTATCTGCTGCTTCCATCGTTACCTCGCCCATTATCTGCTACTTCCATCGCTACCTCGCTCATTATCTGCTACTTCCATCGCTACCTCGCTCATTATCTGCTACTTCCATCGCTACCTCGCTCATTATCTGCTACTTCCATCGCTACCTCGCCCATTATCTGCTACTTCCATCGCTACCTCGCTCATTATCTGCTACTTCCATCGCTACCTCGCCCATTATCTGCTACTTCCATCGTTACCTCGCTCATTATCTGCTACTTTCATCGTTACCTCGCTCGTTATCTGCTACTTCCATCGTTACCTCGCACCCTCTTCATCACCTGGTAACGAGCGTGACCTGCAACCTTCCGCCCACGATTAATTTCGACCCCCATACGATTTGAGCGGGTCTCGGTGGCATCATCAGCATTTCCCCCATTGCAGAATCATCCCATTATAATTATTCCCCGCCATTACTATTTTTTTATGATTAATATTAGCATGGGAGCACTTCATTACGCCCCGTATGTTCGCCCAAGTTGCCAGCTACTATATGGTTGATCGTCTATGACGAGACTTGCTGTGCTACATAACATTTGGAAATGTATTACACTATTCAGTGATTTCGAAGATATCGCTCTGAAAGTGGCAGCGCAATTTGGTCTCGAAAGTGAAGGGAAGTGTCTGTGCTCCACCTATGACACTGCAGAGTCTACCTCATTTTCAAAGAAAAGTAAACAAGTAAAAAATGCGCCGAAGTTTCTTCGGCGCAATCGAACTTTCTGTACAGCCGCTACAGCGCATAGTCGAGGCCGCCGAAAATAGATCTATCTTTCGGTGGTCTCGGTATAATGCTGTATGAGCCGCGGTCCATAAAACTTTAGCCACCTCCCAGTGGGAGCCTATCTTTAACGTTGCCAGAAGCACGATTATGGCTAACTTTAACCTTATAGAAAATAAAAACTACTCAGGCTAGAGGGCTGCAGTTTGGTATGTTTGATGATTGGAGGGTGGATGATCAACAGACCAATTTGCAGCCCTCTAGCCTCAGTAGTTTTTAAGATCTGAGGGCGAACAGAAAAAGTGCGGACAGAAAAAAGTGCGGGCGGACAGACAAAGCCGGCACAATAGTTTTCTTTTACAGAAAACTAAAGCATCATCGGGACCTTCCTTTGTGAAGTTTCATACTTGTACGTGAATCCTTCAGGTATCCAAATTGAAAATTCTAATGGTTCTGGAGAGTAGGCAGCGACAGATTGGTAGCAGCTGTTGGCTTGTTTTTCTTAAAGCTTCTTACTCTTCCAGCAGCAGCAGCAGCAGCAGTAGTAGTATTAGTAGTAGTAGCAGTAGTAGTAGTAGTAGCAGTGGTATGCATTGCAGCTTATTTGTGTGGTTTTGCCACGCTATCTTTTCATCCAATAAATAATCGGTCCTTTAGGAATGTTATGTTTCGTCCCCCTTTCCTCTATAAATCTTTCTTCGTAGTAATGTTATTGTTCAGCCTCTTGTTATTGTCAAAGTCGCTTGATTGAGATCTTGTGTTCTATCAAGAATTGATTGCTCTTCAACTGCGTGGATATTAGCAGCTTCCGAAGATGATAAGGATAATTTATAGTCTTTTATATATATATATATATATATATATATTTATATATATTTATATATATATATATATATATATATATATATATATATATATATATATATATAATTTATTTTTGTAGGAAAGGGTAGCGGTTGAGTTTTATCTTTCTTGTTACTGGCCGACGTATTGTAGAGGTGAATATGTGTCATCTTATAACTTCAAATATTATATTATATTGATGATTATCTGGGCATCACTATCATATTTAATTTTGTCATCTAATTCAACGAGTGACGTCAGTTCAGAAAAATGATGTACTAAAAAATAATTTTAATTTACTTTTCTTCACCAATGGTGGCTCCATGATGCCTGACTATTTTTAGGAGCCTCAGTTTCAGCAGGTTTGATTAATTCCCCTGGTGCTTGAGTGCAGGGAAGTGGTGCGTGCTACTCGCTTTGCGCATCATCCCCATCCACGTCTTCATGACTAGACACAATGTCACATTTCCCGGTGTTTGAAGTCTTAAGGTTCCTTTTTTTTTTATTGTGTTCTATTTTGCAGAAGTTTCCTTCGCAAGTTTGTGATTTTGTAAGCTTGATAAATAAGTGTTTGGTCAGTTTGAATAATAATAATAATAATAATAATAATAATAATAATAATAATAATAATCCACAATTATACAGTAGATTGTATTAATATGTTAAATAAAAACTGTAAAATATTTACATATTAAAACAATTTGCTATATAAGTGTGGATTTTTATTACATACCAGCTTTTCAAGAGATTGTGATTTTTAAGCAGTAATAATAATAATAATAATAATAATAATAATAATAATAATAATAATAGTAGCAGAGCGCGCGATATTAATTTAGCACATGCGGGCGCCCGCGTTCACCGCGAACGCTCGACTGGACCGGAAATTCATCGGCGAGGCGAGCGCCGAGACAAATCTAACGGGGAGAACGCAACATGTAAATAGCGTACAGTAGTTTCCAGAGTACGTTCTCAGTACAAAGGGAGGGTAGTGTCGTCAGTGCGCCTCACCCGATGTACTGTAGGCATTACTAAAGGTTCTTTGCAGCGTCCCTTCCTAAGGCACCTAGCTGGAACCCCTTTCATTCCTTTTACTCTACCTCCATTTTTATATTATATTTCCAGTTCCTCATTGGACGGGGTGGTATCGTTCTCTGCTAGCACTCTGCTGGGCCCGCGTTCGATGCTCCGACCGGCCAATGAAGAATTAGAGGAATTTATTTCTGGTGATAGAAATTCATTTCTCGTTATAATGTGGTTCGGATTCCACAGTAAGCTGTAGGTCCCGTTGCTAGGTAACCAGTTGGTTCTTAGCCACGTAAAATAAATCTGATCCTTCGGGCCAGCCCTAGGAGAGCTGTTAATCAGTTCAGTGGTCTGGTTAAACTAAGATGTACTTAACTTTTTTCTATTTCCTTTACAGCGCTGAATGACCTCATAGGTCCCAGTGCTTGGCCCTTGGCCTAAACTCTATTTTTCACTCCACATTTAATATATTCTATGTGACCTCGGGGCCGCGGACAGTTCGATCGCAAGGAGGCTTAGACATTCTTCGGCAATCATTTCAGAGGGTGGCCGAGACAACTATTCTGTTTCTCTCTGAAAATACAAAGAAATTTATAATGTTTTTTTACTATGCGATCATTGGAATTTATTTTTCGTCGAGACAATTAACGTGAACCCTGATACTTTTGGAATATATTGGTGTCATTTTACTATTTCAGGTCTTTTTGGGGGACAGTAGTCATGGAAACCACCATTGCTGTCATCTTTCTCTTTGTCACCGGAAGCTTTGTCAGACGAGGAACCGCTTCCCCAGCTGCACTCGTGAGTTTTGCTTTTGGTTCATTTTTGTTTTATTTTATTAAATCCATCTAAGAGAGAGAGAGAGAGAGAGAGAGTAAAAGCACATAATTATATAAGCGTGATGACCTCCCAGTGTCCTCATTCGAGGACAGCTTAAATATATATATATATATATATATATATATATATATATATATATATATATATATATATATACACTGTATATCCTTTCCTTCATTTTTGTAGGGTGTAGTATATCCTAGCCCAATGGTCGCCAACCTGCGGCTCTTTCAAGACACTTGTGCGGCTCCAAACGCTGAGCAAATACCTTTTTATCCATTTAAAGCAGAGAAATTATGTAACACTCTTAAGACAATATTTGGTTAAATTTTATTCAATTTTAAAAGCATATTGTAGGCATCAACTTTATTGATTTTGTAATGAGATATACTGTAAATAGTTTCTAAGCTGAAAGTATTAAATATTTAAGAGAGAGAGAGAGAGAGAGAGAGAGAGAGAGAGAGAGAGAGAGAGAGAGAGAGAGAGAAGCGAGCAAACGCGCATAATGACAGAAGCGTGATGAGCTCCCAGTGTCCTCATTTGAGGACAGCTTTAGTGTATATATAATCTTTCATATATGATTGTCTTCACTTTATCCTTTCCTTCTGCAACTCTTCTTCAAAGCATTAAATGCATCAAGGACAACTCCATGAACTGACGAAACTTTTGATAAATGTTCCTTTCACACCACGAAGAAACCATTTAGCAGTTCGTTGTATTATAAGAATGTCTATCAATAGATGAAATGATGATCAGGTACTATGGACATCATTCTTTGAAAAGATGTATCTATAGAATAACATTTAGATTCGCATATTTACATTTTGTCCTTTGTGGTTTCTCAAGATGTTGCTGCAGTCTTGATCCTTGTTGCTGTGGCGATGCTGCGGAAGAAAACCAGGAACTTTTAGTCGGCTCAAAGGTTGTGTTGCAAATTTGAACTGTGTCGATCATTTACAGTCTCTTTCTCAACATTTTGACAACTGTTTTCCAGGTCATGATTCGCTAGAGCACCTCTGAATTTTAGGATTTCAAGCTGCAGGAATAATCAGGGGAAATCACTTGAAACACCGTCCCTTGAAATCAGATAGACTTGACGAAGGAAAAAAAGAGGTTTTCGTGGTTATAGATTTTCCATAAGTGAAGACAAACTAATAATAAACTGGTTTGATATCAAATGCGTAACAGCTGAATTAAACTGTATTGCAGTTGAACCACCTGTAAAGACCAGCGTTGGGTAAAAGATTCCAAGGCCAAGGAAAGTCTTCTCCAACCATTTGTAACCATGAAGGAAGGATGGATGGGGTGGATCCTGGTCTTGGTGGATCACCATGGTAGTAAATTTTGTGTCAATTAGAGGCAAAAAAGAAAAAAAAAGACACTGGCCTTTATTTACACAGATGGTTGATATTGCTCTTCTGATTAAAGTTAAAGTTGCTTGGTTTCAGTTCTCCAGAACCTTGAGATGTTCATGCGAACGTCAGACAGGTGCCCCCAAATCTCCAACCACAGACCCCACACTGCGGCAGTAACTGATAGTGTTTACTAGCAGGCAACAAGTGATTTATTATTTCAAAACATCAGTATGACTACCTAATCGGAAAATGGAATGCACAGCAAAGGCATGTGGTCGACCTGGTAAACCTTTGAGGTCTTATAATAACATTTCAGATGTACAGTTCTGCTGCAATATGACGGCAAAGTCCATGTTACCGATTCACATTATGCCGTCACGTCACCGACACGTCACGTCACGTCACGTCACCATCCCATCGGCCGTGCCTTGTATTCACACTATCCATCACAGTCCCGTTCAGTTCGTGTCCAACCTCAACGACTTGCAGATGTAGCGTAAAGAAACTTGCATAAGCACTATCACGTCAAAACATTCTCTCCAAAAAAACCGTGTCGTGATGTGACGGTGGATGCCGTGTGCTTGATGGTGACGTGAAGAGATGGTGTGAACGAGTCCATTCGATCGCATGTAAGACATTCTCACGTACTTTGACGTGACGTAATGTTATAATGTGAATCGGCGCAGAAACGCGAACTGCCGCAGGGCAGTGCCAAGAAGTTTGCTCTCAATGTAATTGTAACACTATGAGTAGGATACTTTGGTTCGTACCACCAAAAATCATGAGAAATTTCAAGTGGCAATAGGGTAGGTTTCAGAGATGTTCAGTTTTACCTAAGGCCAGATAAAGAATTTTAACTTGTCTCCGATGTTTTTACTTTTTTCCAAAACAGAAATGTTTCGTATGCAAAATGTTTTGAGGTATACGATGTGGAAGTGTCAAAAACAAAATGGTGTTTCAGTATCATGTTGATGCAAATTACTGCAACATTAAATGGTTAGTATGAATCAAATATTATAAGCAATTCAATTGATTATATCTCGGAAAGCTCACCTTATTGTCACAGCGTCTTTACATGAGGAGACCGGGAACCTATGTTATCAATTTCAGGGATAGGTTTGTGTATTTAATGCAATTCCCTTTAGCTATTGTTCATGTAATATTGAATATGATCGCGAAATCTCAAGTTATTGGTTATTATGGTTAACCATTTAACAATATAACGATTCATGAAGTGTATGGACGGTTGCCAATTCGAGTCTCTTGTTAAAAGTTTCTGATGTAAGAGTACATAAGTTGTCATGTTAATATTTAATCATTACACAAAATGTACATAAATTTATTTTAGATATGAATAAATCCTTTTTGTATATATATATATACATATATATATATATATATATATATATATATATATATATATATATATATATATATATATATATATATATATATATATATACACACAGTATATATATATATACACACAGTATATATATATTCCCATATTCAGGTAGTTATGGTCCTGTTGCCTATCTGAGATGGAATGAAAGCTTTCCGGCCTGGTTCACTAAACCGTTAATTTGTTTTTCGTTGCAAAAACAACAGCTTCAGCAGCAACAACATTGTTTATTTCACATTCAGTACTGCATATTGAAAACAGATCAGTCGCACACAGCATCCTTTTAAATTCACACGCAGCGTTATCTTACGTCTGGCAAGGAGTTACCATGTTTATCACCACGTAACTTAAACCTTTCGGTTAATGATGTGCTTTTAACTCACTTATGGGGTTATAGAAGTAATGGAGCGTCTTATAGAGATATTAATTTCAATTCAAACAAGGTTACTGTGC
>NC_089753.1:35231412-35236412 GCF_040412425.1 Macrobrachium rosenbergii | reverse complement strand
TTATGGAAATGAAGTGTGAATGCTGACAGGAAAGGAATGAATGAAAAGGAAGCTGTAGAGGGGTAATAGTTTATAAGGTGCATTTGGTCAAGGAGGTATTGAAAGGGTGAGAAATGTGAGGATACAGGAGAGTGGTAAAAGGATTAGTACATGTATTGCTTTGGCAAAACCTTCAGAATGTGTTACATTATTATTATTATTATTATTATTATTATTATTATTATTATTATTATTCCAGTCAGGCCCCTGAGTCCAAAACTATAAACAGCCGATGGGTTGACCAGTTTAAAACTGAAAACGGAATAAAATAAATATGCTAAAAACCGATAAAAAAACATAAGTAGAGTGAGAGAGAAGAAAAGAAATAGGAAAAATATGCGAAAAGGGGCCATTTATCTCTCTAACAACGCATCATAGGGGATGCATAGATATGCCATTGTTACGCATATGGGGGAGGTATGGTGAAAGCTGTTAGGAGTAGGGTGATGGATTAACCCTGCACTTCTGGTTTCCTATTTTATGCGTTTTTGTCTTTCCTGGGCTGTTAGCTATGGTGCTAAAGCTCTCTTTTAAAGCGAGTGTATATATATATATATATATATATATATATATATATATATATATATATATATATATATATATATATATATATATAAATTTCTGACTCACATCAGGATCGAACCCAGGTCTTTCAGTTGAAAGGCAAGGGCGCTGCCCACTAGGCCATACAAGTCATAAAAGAAGTTTGAACCTTTATGACTTGTATGGCCTAGTGGGCAGCGCCTTGCCTTTTCAATTGAAAGACCTGGGTCTGATCTCTGATGTGAGTCAGAAATTGATTTCTGTTCCACACGTGATTGTGTGTTGATTATATATATATATATATATATATATATATATATATATATATATATATATATATATATATATATATATATATATATTATATATATATGTAATATATATGTGTATATATATATATATATATATATATATATATATATATATATATATATATATATATATATATATATATATTATATATATATGTAATATATATGTGTGTATGTATGATATATATATATATATAATTATATATATAATATATATGTGTGTGTATGATATATATATATATATATATATATATATATATATATATATATATATATATATATATATATATATATATATATACTGGTTAAGAAGGAATAGATTAATGAAAATTATAAGGCTATATATGTGTACGTATGTGTGTGGAGAGAGAGAGAGAGAGAGAGAGAGAGAGAGAGAGAGAGAGAGAGAGAGAGAGAGAGAGAGAGAGAAGTTTCTGTGCAAGCTGTTTCAGTGAGTGAACCGGATGAAAGAAAATAAAACACTTTCAAGTTAAACCATGTAAGGAAAATCTATGAATATTTATGGGAGTGAAATGACAGTGGGGAAAAAAATGTAAATAGTAATGATGAAGTCATGACTCATCTCCTGTCCGAAAGGTGACGAGGAAATGAATGAGACCAGAAGAGGGAACGCGGAAATGAGTATCGGGAAGTGAGTGATGAAACCTGAATTAGGGACATGAGAGAACAGGAAAATTAAAAAAAAAAAAAAAAAAAAAAATGTTTACAGCCGTGAGATAACAAAGTCTTTTTTTCCTCACTTTCTTTTTGGGCTTTGCTTTTACCAAATACATTTTAGTTTATTTGTTTCCTGTTATTTTTTTTTTTGTTTTAGCGGCGCCATTGATCTTCGATGAAGAATTAGAGCGGAAACAGGAATCAAAGGATTACTGAATCATTTTTGGGCCAGAGAGCCAGGGACAGATACCTTTGAGTAAAATAAATAGAAAAAAGCCGGTTAGAATAAGATAAAAAAAAATTAGAAAACTTTATTATGAATCACAACTTTGGAAATTGAATTGTTTTCTGGGTCATACAGGAAACTGATAGCTTTACAGATTTAGTTCAGACACTCAAATATGTTGATGCAGTTTTAATGGGTGTTACGAAAAAAGAATTTATTGTTTTGAATTACCACAGCGGAGACATAGCTTTGTACAGTCTGCTGTCCTTACTCTGATGTAATATAATGTAATAGGATGCATTGTAGTGCGGTGCGTTATTGCTATGCGAAACTGCTTAAAATGACGCACAGGGCTGATAAAACCCTGTGATTCCAACAGCCTTATTTATAAACAAAGTCGAGAAGAAAGTAAGAATAAGGTTTTGTTATACCACAAATCATAATTAAATCGAAATGTAATGTGTAATAATCTCTTCCCGGTATTTAGGGTTGCAGTTTTTTAACACTGCAAAATGATGATGTAAGCACAAAACCCAGTGAGAGAGACATATGTACTGAAAAGGAATTAATGGACTTTATTCAGTAAAAAGTCATAACATCCAGACCTTACTTGTTTAGTGAAACGGATATATAAAGTAATACTGGTTAAGATAAACATTCTCAAAACTGATATGATAATTCATCTGCAATTAACTAATGCACAAGTCTTCCACAGCTGTGGATCCCTTTCACCAAAGGACACAACAGCAGCTCCGTTTAAGGTGAATCTAGGCTAAAACCATCAAATAATAATTTAAAGATATGTAAGGGAATAAAAGGAGGCCAAAAATTTAATGGCGTCGAGCTGGCCTCGGCCCAAATCGCTGAGGCCTGAAGGCCCGGGAGGATTACAAGGCCGGAGCCGGGTGAACCCGACCTCAAGACCAGTCTCCGGAATGATCTTCATCAATAAAACACATACACACACACACACACATATGTGTGTGTGTATTATGTATGTATGTATATGTTTATATTTATTATCACACATATATTCATTTATTTACACTATTATTACAAACGACGAAATAGTGTTTGTATTACATTATTTGGGATGTACTCATATTTGAGGATATATATATATATATATATATATATATATATATATATATATATATATATATATATATATATATATATATATATATATATATATATATATATATAATCTTTCCTCAAAGATGAGTACATCCCAGATAATGTCATACAAGCATCATCTCATCGTTTGTGACATTAGTGTAAATAAATAAATCTGAGGAGATATACAGTATAAATATATATATATATATATATATATATATATATATATATATATATATATATATATATATATATGTGTACTTATATATATATATTATATATACATACATATATATATTTTATATATATATATATATATATATATATATATATATATATATATATATATATATATATATATATATATATATATATATATATATATATATATATATATATATATGTGTGTGTGTACTTATATATATATTATATATACATACATATATATATTTTATATATATATATAATATATATATATATATATATATATATATATATATATATATATATATATGTATGTATGTATGTATGTATGTATGTATGTATGTATGTATGTATGTATGTGTAACTGAATCACGAAAATATGGAGCGTGATGAATATATATAAATAAAGGAAGAATCCACGAAGGAAAGAGAAACAATGGAGTGTAAAGGACTACAAGTCGAAAGGCCTTGCAGCACTCCATTGTTTCTCTTTCCTTCGTGGATTTTGTCTTTATATATATATATATTTTTTTTTCTCGAATCCATTAATTTATACCAGTACTACAGGCGACTAAATGATGCTTGTTTCATATCATCTGGGATGTACTCACACTTAGTATGATGTAAGTAGGGCAAACCGTGCGTGGTTGATAACCCTCAGCCCACATATGACTATAAATCATTATGCAAGGCCAAAGAGAATAGTACGGTATCTGTACCTGAACACTTATGACCGTACTTTATAATCATACCTACTTGGAGTAGTCTCTTTTACCATGCTGTATAATTATTCATTTATGTATACTTGCGTTTCTGAGATGTTCTTTAGCCACAAGACGTGATTTAGGATTTCTTTGAGTGAAATATAAGCCACTCCTGGATAGATGCCGGAGGTTTCCTAACAGATGGAATATGAATAACAGTGATTCTATGATAGAATTTTATTCAGTAGGTTATTATTGTTTCCATTCTCAAGGCAATGAGGAGATTCCCTTTTTAGGATGATAAACGTGGGCTTCCAATACAAGACTTAGTTGCTAAAGGTGTTTGGTGCAGTATATATTAACAATGTTCTTAGCAGTTGACGTGAAAGCTTTTGACAACTGTGCTTTTCCCCGTAGGGGGCTAGTGTCGTCAGTGGACCTCATGAGGTGTACTGTAGGCGTTACTGAAGGTTGTTTCAGCGGCCCTTCGGCCCCTAGTTGCGACCCCTTTCATTCCTTTTACTGTACCTCCATTCATGTTATCTTTCTTCCATCTCGCTATCCACCCCTCTCTTAACAAATATTTCATAGTGCAACTGCGAGGTTTTCCTCCCGTTACACCTTTCAGACCTACGTACTCTCAATTTCCGTTCCAGCGCTGAATGACCTCATAGGTCCCAGTGCTTGGCCTTTGGCCTAAATTCTATATTCAGTTCAGTCGTGTTGAGCGAACTCCACTTTTATACAGTCATAATTTAACCATTTTTATCTTAAACTGACACATGTTTCAAACGAAAGAACCAATTTTAACCAGAACTGAATCCTTGAGTCATAAAATGATCTCGGATATTTTTTGACGTACAGTATGTAACCGCCTCGGTTTGAACCAGGACTTAATCATTTAGCCGTAAAATTCTCTCAAACCTTTATTGCCGAATGAACCCACCAATTTTAACCACAACTCAACCATTGAGGATGTCGAGCAATTGGAACTTGGAAAGTTCAAGCGAAGATGCAACGCATTTCTGTCCCAATACTGTTCTCCTCGCGTTTTAATACGTTTTCATCTGTTTATTAGTTTATTAATTTATTTAGATTTTTTAGATTTAATAAGTGAGATCTCTTCTTTCTGTATTTCAATTTACCTCCTCTTACTTCTTCCTAATGAACACCTTA
>NC_089753.1:35201412-35228912 GCF_040412425.1 Macrobrachium rosenbergii | reverse complement strand
GCCCTTAGCTGCAACACCTTTCATTCCTTTTACTGTACCTCCGTTCATATTCTCTCTCTTCCATCTTACTTTCCTCAACCCTCTTCTAACAATTAATTCATAGTGCAGCTGCGAGGTTTTCTCCTGTTACTCCTTTTAAACCTTTTACTCTCAATTTTCCTTTCAGCGCTGAATGACCTCATAGGTCCCAGCGCTTGGCCTTCTGCCTAAATTGTATATTCTGTGTGAAAGGATGAGGAATCATGGAGCTATAAATTTCATGCAACGGAATTATTTAAAGTCAAAATAAATGGCAAAAGTGAACATTATTCTTTTGATAAATGAAGGTTATTAGTCCATATCTGGACTCGTGAAGGATTTAATCATTAATGAGAGGTGAGAATTGGAACGAGGATCTTAGAGAAGTTGGACAGCAAAGTTTGGAAGGGAAGAGAAGAAAGGGAACAGATGAAAAAGGAAGGACACTTTAAAGAGCCTATTATGCGCTCACAGGCTGTTTGCGGACAAGGGCCTGTTCTGTCCTAACTCGGAGGAAGTGAAACAAGGAAAAAATGCGCTGTATGAAGCTCTCAGCCACGGCCTGTGAAACTCTCAGCCGAGGCCCATGAAACTGTCAGCCACGACCCGGTGGTGGCCTGTGTTGCTGGCACCTATAGCGGTGCCAGATGCATGATCATGGCTAACTTTAACCTTAAATAAAGTAAAAACCACTGAGGCTGTAGGGCTGCAATTTGATATGTTTGATGATTGGAGGGTGGATGATGAACATATCAATTTGCAGCCCTCTAGCCTCAGTAGTTTTAAGATCTGAGGGCGGACAGAAAAAGTGCGAACGGACAGACAAATAGCCATCTCAGTAGTTTTCTTTTACAGAAAACTAAAACCAACCCCACAAGAAAAGTAAGGTTATAGAAACCAAGGACTGTAGATATAGTGTCAGAATTCAAGAACTACAAGGCAAAGTTACAGAAACAGAGGAAAACAGAAGCAGCGCCAAAATTCCAAAGACACCAAAGGCAGTATTTCAAGGAAATTAAATTTTTCTTGCCAGTCACACCTCCCTTTGCTTTATTCTCATAATAATAATAATAATAATAATAATAATAATACTAATGATATTGAACTTTTCCGGCCCCATTTTGCGATCGAGAAACCGCACGAAAAAACAAATGGGAAAATACTCTTAAAGACACGTGCAATATTCAGCAGACTTGTCTCTCCCCGTCTCTCAATATCCCCCCCCCCCTCCCCCGCTCGGTCCCCTCTCTATCCAGCAGCAATTAGGAGCACGCGAGACTATTGTTAAAAAGAAAGAAAGCCGAACTTCCATCCTCTCTGAATCTCTCGCTGCTAAGTATTTCTCTAGTCTCAGCCAGCAGCCAGCCACGTCATGCGAAGGTCTCGTCATGAGAGAGAGAGAGAGAGAGAGAGAGAGAGAGAGAGAGAGAGAGAGAGAGAGAGAGAGAGAGAGGGGCACAGGAAAAGCACACGCATACACACACGCAAACGTGTGGTTTAATGCACGTCACTGTTGTCCTGAGTTCTTGTCTTCCGTGGTTCGAGCCCACGAGACGACGGACAGTATTATCAACTAAAAAAATTCCCCTTCAGTTAACATATATGAAAATATATTATTTCCAAGGTAGAGCGAATTGGATATTAAAGGACATTTGTAACTTAATGCTTGTATATGAATCACAGTGATGTGATAAAGTTCATTTATATATATACATATTATATATATACAGTATATAAATGTGTGTGTGTATGTATATATATATATATATATATATATATATATATATATATATATATATATATATATATATATATATATATATATATATATATATATATATATTGCATGGTATTGTCTATGACTAAGAAACAGGGGAGGTGAACAGCACCAGAATCCTTTCAATTACCACAAAAGGAGATGTTTATGACCCTTTTGCTTTGAAATGACGACAAAACATCCTAAAGATGATTCTAGAAGCTCAGATGCAGCGAGGCATAAGAGACTAATCAAACTGGTTGACTCTGAGGTCCGCAACTTTCACAAACGCTAACCCTGTGTACTACGAGGCTGACGAAGTGATGACATACAATCATGAAGCCCTCGAGAGGAATAGCCTTATAAGTAATATGTAGAGTGAGAGTTTTGGCTCGAGAATTGAGTCCCAGATAAGGTGAAAAAAGCCTGTGTTTCAGGTCTTATCAAGTCTGTGGAAATCCTGTCTAGATATGAGGCGTTGGGCATTAGAAGGGGGGTCTCCCCACAAATAATTATTTTTGAGTTGTAAGCCATCAGAGTTTTGGAAATTCACCCTGCTCTAATTTCTTTATTTTCAAGATACAAAGTTGAATTTGGAGATGAAGTATTCGCGATCAGTAATAGAATAGTATGCACGAAAAATTTATATTTCAACCCCACCCCCCTTTTTTTGTGGGGGCGGGAAAGGGGGAATATTTTAAGGCTGATCAGGCGAAAAATGCCTTTTCAAAAGTTGGGGCCAGAGGCCCCTTTAATGCTGAACGCCTGATATGAGAATAATGTTCTAGTAGGAGCATAGCAATCATCTTTTTTGTAATATATTTTTCTTTCCTGTTCATCGTCATTGCTGTTTTTCTTTCCTCGTATTTATTCAGTAAGTTTCGAAATGAAGGCAGGGGTGATACACCAGAGATTGGGTTAACTTACATCTGTTCTAGGTGCGTTAAAAAAAGCAAACTTCAAATTGTTGTCACGTCTGCGTCTGGGGTCGACTTACTTACATAATCTCTTCTGTATCTATTAACACGCTCGGATTTCACGCTAATGCGAAAAGCACACACACTCAGACACACACACATATATATATATGTGTGTGTGAGTGTGTATGATACACACATATACATATATATATATGTATATATATATATATATATATATATATATATATATATATATATATATATATATATATATATATATATATATATATATATATGTGGCATACATTTCGTCTAAAATAAAATTTGACTAGAGTATTATCGGCCTTATTTCATTAATTTTGTTCAAAGCTTCAATTCTTGTAAAACAATTTATTTTAAGTGTGTGTGTGTGTGTGTGTGTGTGTGTGTGTGTGCGCGTGGGTGGGTAGGTGGGTGAGAGAGAGAGAGAGAGAGAGAGATAGTCTTAAAACATTATCGCAATGGAAAAACCTACGCATATTACCCATTAAGATTGGTGCCATAGTGTTTTAAATTACTGTATTCGGTGTCTTTCAATATACATAACCCACAGATCATAAAGAAGAGACGCTCCTGTTAACCTATAGTCAAGGAATGTTTTTCTTTTCATGCATGCAAACAGTTACAAAGGAATATTGTTACCAGGCTTCGAAATTTCCTACAACTTTCTCTGACCCCGGCATTTTCCCCCGAGACGTAGCCGAGTACCAGGACCTTTCCCTAATAAAAGCGGAACGCCATATCTTGAAAAATAACCATAGAATTTTCTTGAGTATAATCTCATTATGTTTCCCTTACCCAAATTACTCGAACGTCGATAATGTTACTTAAGCTAACCTAACCTAACTTAGGTGCGTGGCAAAAAGACCGGGGCTGGTGCAATACTAGCATACATCTCAGGAATTTGCTTCCGGCTTGTATGATACCTGTTTTATTCAGTGGATTAAAACCTCTCCTGTTTGCAAAGCTACCCGCAACCTTCTCTTCCCTTTTTTGAACAGGGCTAACATCAGATTATCTCCCCTTTCGGCTCTAAGATTCTGCAAGTGAAGTCTGGATTACCTGACTGTTCCTTGAAGTCTTTCGTGTAGCCTACCAAAAGGGGGGGGGGGAATAATAAAGGGGAGAGAAAGGCTTGGTTTATTCACGAAAGAATTTTTATATTAGTGTCTATTTTAACTTAAGATTTGCCGCATTTTATGTTTCGTGTAGCCTACTAAGAAGGGGGTGGGGATAATAAAAGGGAGAGAAAGGTTTGGTTTATCCACGAAAGAATTTTTATATTAATGTCCATTTTAACCTTTTCTTAATTTGCCGCATTTTATGTTTCGTGCAGCCTACCAAATTGGGGGAAAAATAATAATGGGGAGAGAAAGGTTTGGTTTATCCACGAAAGAATTTTTATATTAATGTCCATTTTAACTTATTCTTGATTTGCCGCATTTTAAACATTTTAAACCGTGATCTTCCTCTTCCCCTTCTTCTTCTAGTTTAAATTCGACAAGAGGTCTGATCTCCTGTCGGATCCCATCACCGTCGAACTCGGTCTCTTCTTGGACCAGCCGCTCCTGGACACCTTTTCCAAATACTTGCGCTCCGAGGACGAGCTGGTGGACCTGGTGCTGGGCCTCGTGAACAACGTAAGTTATTGTTTTTGTATGACGATTATGATCATTGTCGCGTGAGTTCTACGGCAGGTTGTCAAGTGCTTCGAGTTTTAATGGTAAGTTTTATTGTAAGGTAGTTTTATTTATTTGATGTAATAATAGTAATAATTGTCATGTCATACTTGTTCTACGGCAGGTTGTAAAGTGCTTCGAGTTTTAAAGGTAAGTTTTAATGTAAGAAAATGTTATTTATTTTATATAATAATAATTATAATAATAATAATAATAATAATAATAATAATAATAATAATAATAATAATATAATAATAATAATAATAGAGCGTGATTGCTTTTAAAACTAGGTTTGCTTAATAATAATAATAATAATAATAATAATAATAATAATAATAATAATAATAATACAGCGTGAATGCATTTAAAACTAGGTATGCTTAATAATAATAATAATAATAATAATAATAATAATAAATCATACATTCGTGATTGCTTTTAAAACGAGGTTTGCTTAATAATAATAATAATAATAATAATAATAATAATAATAATAATAATAATAATAATAATAATAATAATACAGCGTGATTGTTATTAAAACTAGGTTTGCTTGACATACGCCTTTTCACTTTGCCTATTTAAGATTAGACACCATGATATGAAATGCTGTCAATAATTAGATTTTGTAATGTATGTTTTATTAAGAGCTTATGAGAAATTTAATTCCGACGGCATACTCTATAAGCAAAGCTAGAATGCCTTAGGACATTTTCGTGTACCAGAATAATGTTTCTCGTTTCACTGCTAAATCGTGCCTTCATCAGTTGCTTTCTATGGGTCACAGCGCCGAAAGTACTCGGGTTTGTGGATCATGATACTTTCAGACTCTCTTTTTCACGAGTCACAGTTTCATTATTATTCTTATATGTGGGATATAAATTGTCTAAATTCCCCGTTTTATGGATCGTAATGCTTAGTATTCTGTTCTGCGGGTCATGATGTCATTGCTATCCTGCTCTGCGGGTCATGATGTCATTGCTATCCTGTTCTGTGTGACGTAACGTCTTTAAATTCCCAGTCTCATAGGTAAAAAGGCCTATAGCAATGGTTCTTAACTTGTGGGGCTCGCCCCCCTAGGGGGACGTCAGCAGTTTCCGGGGGTGGCGTGACCCTTGGGAAAATGTGAAAATTCTCTAATTATATTCGTTATTCTCTTCTTAACAAGAGTGAGGAACAAACATTCAGAAGTTTGTGAATGAATGCAAAAGTATCGCCTTCTAACGGTAGTTTCCTACAGTCTGCTACTGTTGTTAGACTCGTTGTGCTTACCATGTTTTGCAATTATTCACCTCGCCCCCTGTCCCTCGAAACCCCTTCTCTTTCTCTTTTTTTCACTTGTCTTTAAATCTGGAAGGGAATTTTACTCATAGATGTTGAGGGAAGGACGAACTCTTAAGAGGGGGCGTGGTAAAGAAAAAAAGGTTAAGAACCACTGGCCTATAGTATTGTTTTGTTGGTCATAATCAGGTTCCATATTTCATGGGTCATAATGCTACTATTATTCTGTTCTGTGTCTTAGTATCTTCAGATTCCACATTTCTTTTATTATGTAATATTCCTTTCACTGAGTCAGGCGATCTTTAAGATGCCCACTGTTCAGTTTCTCTTCATTATCTGTCAAACGGGGAGTCCCACCGCTGAGGAGGGGTTGGGGAACGGAATATTTTGGATAGATTCACCATTATTATTATTATTATTATTATTATTATTATTATTATTATTATTATTATTATTATTATTATTCAGAAGATGAACCCTATTCATATGGAACAAGCCCACAGGGGCCATTGAAGTCACTGTTATTATTATTATATTATTCAGAAGATGAAACCTATTCATATGGAACCAACCCACCAAAGGGGCCACTGACTTGAAATTCAAGAATCTTCCAAAGAATATTAAGGTGTTCATTAGGAAGAAGTAAGAGGAGGTAAGGGGAAATACAGAAAGAAGAGATCCCACACACTTACTAAAAAAGAAAAAATATATTAATAAATTAACAAATAGATGAAAATATTTTGAAATGCAAAGAGAACAACATTAGGGAAGCAATGCATTGCACCTTCGCTTGAACTTCCGAGAATGTTGTTCCCGTTTTCTATGCTTTATTTTTCCCGTAAGTGTTAGATATCTTGAGAAGTAATTGTCTCATTATTAGCATCATATTTTTCTCCGTTTGTAATATTTTACTTTGCTTAGTTATAGAAAAATTTTAGCAGTCTATAATCGAATTTTTATAGAATACTAGCATTCTGCTTTCCCTGCATTATTTCTTATTATTCCACTATATTTTATTTGTTTCTATCTGACAGAAAGGTTTTTAAATAATAAAGTGTTAAAATTATGACATAAAAATGGTACTTGTCACACTCCTTTTGTCTTCCAATATTATTTATTTTATGAAATATAAAATGAATTAAACAGAATAAAATCTAATATTTTCATCAGCTTTTAAATGGAACCGGCTTGTAAAATCCTTGTCCCAATTCTATTAGCATCCTACATCCTGCATAATTAACACTGAGGAGGTTCCTGGGGGACTTTTTCATAATTGAGGACGGTTGCCCTCATTCCCTCCCCCCCCTATTTTTTCTCTTTTTTTTTGAGGCCAGTCCTTCGTTAATAATAGTTGAAGGTTTTGGTGCCAACTGTGAGTTGCTGGGAGGTTCTATTATTATTATTATTATTATTATTATTATTATTATTATTATTATATCTGTCATTACAGTTATTGATAATATTAATTGTGTAGAATCATTCCTTTGGTCGAGTAAGGTTTTCGTTTCTCTCTCTCTCTCTCTCTCTCTCTCTCTCTCTCTCTCTCTCTCTCTCTCTCTCTCTCTCTCTCTCTCTCACACACACACACGCAAACACAAATAAAAGAAAAGAAAAATACATTTCACCGTAATATTTCATGTACATTTTCTCTCATGTAATGTAAAAAATTATCTCTCTCTCTCTCTCTCTCTCTCTCTCTCTCTCTCTCTCTCTCTCTCTCTCTCTCTCTCTCTCTCTCTCTCACGCACACGCACATAAAAGAAAAGAAAAATACATTTCACCTTAATATTTCATATATATTTTCTGTCATGTAATGAAAAAATCTCTCTCTCTCTCTCTCTCTGACACACACACATAAAAGAAAAGAAAAATACATTTCACCTTAATATTTCATTTATATTTTCTCTCATGTAATGTAAAAATCTCTCTCTCTCTCTCTCTCTCTCTCTCTCTCTCTCTCTCTCTCTCTCTCTCTCTGAATTACTGAAATATCTTTTCGTTTATAAGTGTACGTAGTTTTAATGTTGCAGTGATAACATGCCAATAGTTGATTAATATAATTTTTACTTTTTCTCCAACTTATTTGATTTTATCTTTTGAAAACTATTATTTGTTACGTTGCGACCTTTTGTTCTGGATACAATTATTATTTGAGGGTGGGTTGTATCCATTCAAGAATAAGTTTTCTTAATTTTCTCTAAGTATCATGTATTCAGGTTTATGATTTTGAGTTTTTAATATTTGATAACCAACTTTCATCAATATCTGAATTCTTATAGCATGTAGGATTATAGCTTAAATGTGTGTTTATTTGTAAAATACTTGTAAGTAGATGTTTCAGTTTACCGGTTAATCTTTCAGTATCTGAGAAAATACTCAGGTCTCCCATTTTTACAAATCTGGAAACTCCCATGAACTGGTTCATTCATTATTTTATTGTTCATTCATTATTTTACCATCTGTTCATCGCATTTTTTTTCAAAGTGGCTATCGTTCCGAACACACTCAAGTCACTGACTTCTGTTTCGGTACAGGTCCAGGCCCTGTACCGTCACCCGTCCCTAGGACGAACCGTCCATCTCACCATCACCCACCTGCGGCTACTGAAGGCGCAGCCGGAAGACCTTCCCACGCACAGAGGAGACAGGATTCAACTGCTGAAGTCCTTCTGCCAGTACAATCAGAGGAACAATGACCCGAACGACGCCAGCCCCGACCACTGGGACGTTGGGGTGTATCTCTCAGGGTAAGGCTTTGTGTCGAGGCTTTGTCTGTCCGTCCGCACTTTAATCTGTCCGCCCTCTGATCTGAAAGACTACTGAGGCTAGAGGGCTGCAAATTGGTATTTTGGTCATCCACCCTCCAATCATCAAACGCACCTCTAGCCTCAGTAGTTTTTTTATTTTATTTAAGGTTAAAGTTAGCCGTAATCGTGCTTCTGGCAGCGATATAGGATAGGCCACGACCGGGCCGTGGTTAAAGTTTCATGGGCGGCGGCTCATACAGTATTATACAGAGACCACAGAATGATAGATCTATTTTTGGTTGCCTTGATTATACGCTTTAGCGGATGTACAGAAAACTTGATTGCGCCGAAGAAACTTGGAGGCAATTTTATTTTTTTTTATTTTTTTATTTTTTTTTTTGTGATTGAGAGTAGAGTCGTTGTGGATAGTTAAAGAAATTTAGTCTAAACTTTGTGGCGTGATTTGAACCTCTGCCGCCTCCACGTGAATCAGTGATATGACGGTTGGCTGTAGAAATTATATACTGTATAATATGCAAGCAACGCAGTTTTTTGCAGTTAATCTTTCTTCCGTGGTAACAAAGAAGCGCCTGCCGGTCTCAGCAAAGGTGTTCTCACAAGAGAAGAGCCTCGGCTTGAGTAAAAACATGACTATTAATTAACTGGTCGATCTCATATCATTCACCAACTCCATCCCCAACTCGGCACTGATAAAATTGTCTCCAACGATTTTGAGTATTGGTAGATACTCTGTCTTACCCCTGACTTCCAGCTGTTACTTTTCTACAATCGAAATTATAATGTGATGTTACCATGGGTGTTGAATACTGATACGAATGGAGAAATAAGAGAAGGTAGGAACAGTTTGTGTGAAGAAGAAAGGGATGACGGTTGATGCTTTCAGTTGATGCAGAAGTAGTTGATGAAAGTGAAGAGAGGCGACAGATGTTGGTGAAAGTCTGACAGCGTTTGTCAAAAAAAAGCAAACAAATAAAAAATGCGCCAAAGTTTCTTCGGCGCAATCGAGTTTTCTGCACAGCGTATAATGCTGTGTGAAACTTTCAGACATGGCCCGTGAAACTCAGCCACAGTCCGGTGGTGGCCTCAGCCACGGCCCATGAAATTCTTAGCCGCGGCCCATGAAACTCAGCCACGGTCCGTTGATGGCCTGTGTTGTTGGTACCAATATCGGTGCCAGAAGTACGATTATGGCTAACTTTAAACTTAAATAAAATAAAAACTGCTGAGGCTAGAGGTCTGCAATTTGGTATGTTTGATGATTGGAGGGTGGATGATCAACATACCAATTTGCACCCCTCTAGCCTCAGTGGTTTTTAAGTTCAGAGGGCGGACAGAATAAAGTGCGGACGGAGAGGGAAAGCCATCTCAAGTTTTCTTTTACAGAAAACTAAAACTGAATGTTAGCAAGATCAAGGTTACGACAGTTATTGGAAGCCAGAGGGAATGGTCAATGGATATTAATAATTGATATGAATGCTTCGAATATGGAGGCAGTTGACTCTTACATAGACCTGGGAACGAAAGAAGAGATGAATCTCAGAATAGATAAGTAAAAGGAGGTAGAAATATTTCTGCTAAAGATAGAAGCTGATGGACGCTATTCGCGAGGTTCGCCTTTTATTCAACCATTCAAGGACGAAGGGGGAGGGAATTTTTGTCTTGTTTTCTCAGGAGCCGATCCATGTTAGGGAAATTGGTTATTGATGGTGGTGGTGATGATGATGATGATACACACACACGTATATATATATATATATGGATATACATATATATAGATATACATACACATATATATACACACAGTTCCGAACACATATGTATGTTTATCTCTCTCTCTCTCTCTCTCTCTCTCTCTCTCTCTCTCTCTCTCTCTCTCTCTCTCTCTCTCTCTCTCTCTCTCTCTATATATATATATATATATATATATATATATATATATATATATATATATATATATATATATATATACTTTATATATATACATACACACACACAACATACATACATACATACATACATACACGCAAACACTCCGTTTATTTAAAAGCTCCCCTTAAGCAGCAAAGGTCCCCCTTTTCCCAGGTGGGAAAAAGGTATAAAATTTGTTTTCCTGTGAGACAATCTTTTTAGTCAGTAATGGGTCCAGGCATGGAAACATCATATAATAAACCTCTGAGACACTTCCTTGTTATCGACCTTCGACTGGAAGATACTTGTCTTGAGAACAATGCTTACAAATTCAGAATCTCTCTCTCTCTCTCTCTCTCTCTCTCTCTCTCTCTCTTTTACCAGGATGTGGGAACGACAGCCAGGACTTATAAGACAAATATTTGGTTTTCTCCCCCTTAGTGTTATAGAATCTTGTCCCCGGCCCCTACGTCAACCACCCCTCCCCCCCTTTGCTCTTCCCCGTGTACCCTTTCCCCCCACCCTCCCTCCTTCTCCTTTAGATAAGGAAGGTCCTCGTTCGCTTAATGGAATCAAAACAGAAGACGGCAGTTATTAGATTTCTTTCTTCTAGTGAGCGAAAGAAAGATAAAATTCCAGAAATTCCCGAGAGTAAGGTAGATTTTGTAATTACGGCAGAGAGAGAGAGAGAGAGAGAGAGAGAGAGAGAGAGAGAGAGAATTTAGTAGCATAATTCATCAATGTACAGTATGTCTTGCCTTAACACATACCGTCATCATCATTGCTTCCAACGCCGTGTGATGCAAATGGCCCTGTGAAACTTTGTTGTGTTTTGTCTTTAACAAATCTCCAAGATATATATATATATATATATATATATATATATATATATATATATATATATATATATATATATATATATATATATATTATAATCACTTTTGCACGTGATTCATTTATTACACATTGCCACAGGTGAAAACTAAGAGACCGGGTGTAGGTCTGACCGGTTTCGACTTTATTTCCGAGCCGTTGACGTCAGTGGCGTGGAAATAAAGTCGAAACCGGTCAGGACCTGCACCCCGTCTCTTATTTTTCATCTGTGGTAATGTGTGAGATATATATATATATACACACACACACACACACACACACATATATATATATATATATATATATATATATATATATATATATGCGTGTATGTGCGTGCTTTATGTATACACGTGCATCGCACAGTTAGTCACATACATGATTGCCTGAGTATTATTTTACTGTCATCATCATCATCATCATCATCGTCATCATCCTTGCTCTTTATAGTTGTGCCGTTTCTTTCATGACAATGATGATGATGCACAGGACAGCGTTTGTTGCAACCTCTGTTGTGACTAACCTCCTGTATGGCTGGTGAATTTTGAATAGGTTTTCTTTTCAAAAATTTATCTTTGTCGAGTTGGTTGAATTTCGAGATAGATCGGGTACATGTTTTTTTTTAGTTTTCTGTAAAAGAAAACTAGTGTGCCGGCTTTGTCTGTCCGTCCGCACTTTTTTTCTGTCCGCACTTTCTCTGTCCACACTTTTTCTGTCCGCCCTCAGATCTTGAAATAACTACTGAGGAGGCTAGAGGGCTGCAAATTGGTATGTTGATCATCCACCCTCCAATTATCAGACATACCAAATTGCAGCCCTCTAGCACTGATATAGGATAGGCCACCACGGGGCCCGTGGTTAAAATTTCATTGGCCGCGGCTGATACAGCATTATACTATTATACCGAGATCACCGAAAGATGGATCTATTTTCGGTGGCCTTGATTATACGCTGTAGCGGCTGTGCAGAAAACTCGATTGCGACGCAGAAACTCCGGCGCATTGTTTTACTCGTTTATTTTTGCACTGTGCCGATTCTTTTTATCTTTTCCCACTTGAAAACTTAACAGTTTATGATTTTGAAAAATTTAGCGGCTCTTGCTGTTACCAATAAATGTGTGACTTATGTTAAAAACTGCATGATGAGGCTTTCACTGTAACTGTTTCTTACCAACTATGGGAGGTATAGCATAATAGAGTATTTTTTTTTCTTTTATTTTACCATTATGTTACTGTTTATGCCACGTTACTATTTTACCATCAATATGATTTATTTTTATTTTGCTCTTCATTTTTGCATAACTATCTCCGTTGTTTTACTGTTCCTGTTATCCACCATTTACAACTTACCCCTCAAGCATATAATTCCCTTCAGGCTGAACTTCTTTGAAAAGAACGAAGACGGAACGGAGAACGGAGTGACCATGGGCCTGGCCTATACTGGGGGCGTCTGCGACCCGTCCCTCTCTTGCGTCATCAACGAACTGGGCGCCGTGGACTACAGAGGGAGGCCCTACCCTTCGGCCGGAGCTCTCAGCTCCTACGTCTTGGCGCATGAAATAGGGCACAGGTGAGAGACAAGGGCTTGTCAAAAGGTACAGGAATCTCTGGTTAATAAGCAGTTGAAATCTGAAGTGTGAACTGAGTCTAGTGTAGGTACAGTAAGGCTTGAGGAACCAGTGTGCTGAGTGTTTGGGTTAGGTCAGTTCATCTGGGACGTTACTGCAGTTATCAGTCTACCGGTATATGTACTGTATAGGATTTGATTGGCTTGGTTCTTTCTCCCTGTATATATAAAAAAAAACAGAAACAAAAACTCGTTAATAGTAGTAAATTACAGCAAATTTCAGAGCCCTTATGGTCTATACCCCAGTGCTGAATTTATATTTGAAAGGAGAAACCTTTGCAAAGGTTAAGAATCATTGTTAACGAGTGAAGAAAACTTACCTTGTGGAATATGTTTAGAAACCAATAATTTGTTTTAGCAGCAGTAATGGCGATAATAGCATTATTATTGGTGATAATAAGTGTTGATTGCTTCGTTAAAATAATTAAAATAACCTTTATTTCTTGGCTGTTCAACTTTCCCAGTTCCAGTTAAAATACTGTTGAAAACAACAACGTCATTGGCAGGATCCCTTACTTATGTTTGCCAGTGTCGCAGACAGCCAGACAATTTGAGAGAGAGAGCGAGAGAGAGAGAGAGAGAGAGAGAGAGAGAGAGAGAGAGAGAGAGAGAGAGAGAGCAAAATACTCTTTCCGAGCAGCAACGAAACGAAAAGGGCCTTTTGGTATTTCCTACTGCAAGCTCTCTTGTCTTTGCGCTGGCGTGAAGGCCATAGGTTGGTTCCAAGGTTAGGTCTAGGACGTGTTGTGGCTTTTTGTGGAGTTTAAAATGAAAGTGCCAACTTAACTTTTTGTTATAAACCAAAAGGTCAAGTGTCGTAGTCTTTTGTGGATTGACTTACTTAGCTTTTCATTCCGAAAACAATTTAGGTCTACGTCATGGGAGTGGAGCATTTGTCGAGTATTAGAAACAGCTTTTTTTTTTTTTTTTTGCTCAGTAAGGACTTAAATACTGTAGACTTTAGCTTATTTATAGATTTTTTCATGTATAAACAGCTAACGACTACAAGTTTTAGCCTTTTGATAGGTTCTAAAATGAGATTTAACTTTGATATTTCACATATCGGAAAAGATTAGGCGTTCGGTCTAGTTTAGGAGGACTTTCAACTTTTAGAAAAATTTATAGGTCTAAAAACAATTGAGGCCCTTAATGAGCTCTAAAACGAGGTTTAGCTTCCTTTTGTGTATATCTTAGGTTTACCTGAAGTCTTTTCTCTTGAACAGTTATACAAAGGACTTAACATATTTTAATCTTTATATGTAAAACGTTAAGGCTGCTTCTTTCCTTTAGTCAGGTTTTAGAAAGAAGTTTAACTTTCTTATTTTCGCGTTTCATTTATTGTTTACAAAAAGTTGTACTATATTTTGAAACAATTTAAACTCCGTCCTCTCATCATGATATTCTGTCGTCGAATGGTAGACGGAAACTTTAACCGACTCAGTATTTTCATTTCCAAAAGCAGTTGAGGAAATATTAGTAAGAGCTTGAACCGACACCCGTCTCTTATTTCTAAAACCAGCTTAGGTCTAAGACATGACGGCGTCAGCAACGAATGCAACCGCCAAGGATTTATCATGGCGGCCGGGCGCGGACTCAGAGGAGCCACTACATGGTCCAGCTGCGCTCGAGACAAGCTGCAGCTTCAAAAGTAAGTTCCTTCCTTTTATTTGGCAGACTTGAACTGTCTTCATTAATTTTGTTTGAAATCTTTGATTTCCATAACCAATCACATGTGACTTATTATTACAGCCTCGTCAATCCAGTACCTTATCTCCATCTATTTTCTACATAGGCGAACGTCTACATGACGTGTGAAATCTTTGATTTCCGTAGCCAATCACAAGTGATTACTATTACAGAATCGTCAATCCATTAACTTATCTCCATCCTTTTTCTACAGAGGCGAATGTCTACACGACGGCACGGAGAACGAGATCGCGTCGGCGGACAGTCCGTGGGACCATTCTGTCTACGACGGACTACCAGGACAGAAGTGGGACGCCACGGCTCAATGCCGTCTCTTCCTGAGGGACGATGACGCTACTCTGAATGATTTATCTAAGATCCAAGTGAGTAATTATTATTATTATTATTACAAAAAAGTCGTAAGCTACATGTTCTGCTTTTGCTAATTTATCATTTGAAAAATAAATAAATATTTAGTGCAATGTTTTATTGTTGGGGTAATTTTTGAAGTCACTTGATTACTGACAATGAAAATATTAATATTTGATTAACAAAGAAACTTCTGTAACTAATTAAGTGATAAACGCCAAAGTAAACTTGCGGAAAAAAAGTAAGAATATAAACACGATTATAACATGCTAATATTTAAGAAAGCAAAATTGAAAAGACGCTATTTGAGTTAAACATAAAAACTTAATTTCAACAGGAAGTGTGCGAAAGCGTCGAATGTGTGACGCCACAGAGGATTTCATCGTACTTAGCGGGGCCGGCGTTAGAGGGCACTCACTGCGGAGGAGAAAACGTAAGTAAACATTTTTTAAGGGAAACTATTTTAGCGTTCTTGATTTCGAATACTTCCTTATAAACAGGAAAAACCTGCATGATTGTGACTTATTTATTTTGGGAGGATTGAATCGACATTTGTATTATGTTTTCAGTAACGTTATTGAAAAATCAGGTGTAATAAACATGAAATATGAAGATAGAGAATGTGCAATAAATAAATAACCACAAATTTACGATTTTATGGCATTCAAATAAGCATATTTTTTGTATGTTTTTTTGCACAATTGAACTTTTTTTTATTTATATATATTGTATACATAAATTACATGAAGAGTAAAGGATTAAATTTAAACACGAACGAAAAAATGATTTTTAAAGTTATCCTTTCAAATGTCCCTTCTTAAAACAAGGTGAGTATGAGATCGTTCTCAAGGTGATTTGGTGTTATGAAGAACCTGAGATAGCTTTTGAAAATTGAATTATCGATACTTTTTCCATTCTTTGATTGATGGAAAGGTCGGTGGAACGGGCAACTCAGCCCAGGCCTGTAATGGGAGTTTGCGAAGGATTGAGCATACCTCCTTGCAAATATAGATATGAAGTGTAACGGGTTATGCTACCCGATTACATTACAGCCAAATGTTGGTGGATGCATTTTGTTTATTCGTTTTCAGCGCTGAATGACTTCATAAGTCCCAGCGATTGGCCTTTGGCCTAAATTTGATATATCAGTGCCTTACTTGTCTCTTATTATTATTATTATTATTATTATTATTATTATTATTATTATTATTATTATTAGTAGTAGTAGTAGTAGTAGTAGTAGTAGCAGTAGTAAGTAGCAGTAAATGTCGTTTAACCTACTACTACTAGAACTACAAAAACTGCTACAGGACAATCACATACACACACACACACACACTACTAGAAACATTATTGATAACCATCCCTCAGTCAATATGGGTGGCTGCTTATCATACTACAGGTACCATAAAATATTTACCCCTTATAGGGGTAGGGCTGTCATTGCACGTCATGGGGTACACTATAGGCATTGCTCAAGGTTCTTTGCAACAGCGTCCCTTCGGCCCCTGGCTGCAACCCCTTTCATTCCTTTTACTGTACCTCCATTCATATTCTCTTTCTTCCAACTTACTTTCCTCAACCTTCTCCTAACAGTGCAACTGAGAGGTTTTCCTCCTCCTACACCTTTCAAACCTACCTACTCTCAATTTCCTTTCCAGCCCTGAATGACCTCATAGGTCTCAGAGCTTGGCCTTTAGCCTAAATTTCATGTTCCAGTCCATTCCGTGAAATATTAATAATGATTCACACAGTCAGTCATCTGTATGTATTACCGTAGTAACGATACTACTGTAATACAAAGATCATATTCAACGAAAAGGTATCCCCGTAAGGGCCTGATGCAACTTTCAATACCTCCCCCACACCCTGCGCTGGAGACAGACATAAGGTTGCACATCTATTCGACGTCTGAATGAACCCCGTAGTCGGGTAGCGCCATCAGTGCTCCACAACGGGGTGCACTGTAGGCATTACTTAAGGTTCTTTGCAGCGTCCCTTCGGCCCCTAGCTGCAACCCCTTTCATTCCTTGTACTGTATCTCATTTCATATCTTCATTCCATCTTGCTATCCACCCTCTCCTAACACTGATTTCACAGTGCAACTGCGAGGTTTTCCTACCCGCTCTAAATTTCCTTTCCAGCTCTGAATGACCACATAGTTCCCAGTGTTTGGCCTTTGGCCTAAACTCTATAGATTCCGACGTCTGAATGAAAGAACCGCAGTCGTGTGTAACCAGGAATCTGTCTCGCTGGGATCCTTCCATCTCCTTCTTTAAGAGACCCGCTCGGGCGGACGATACCGCCCACGATGCGTCCGCCTGACATATTTTCTGAACTGATAAAAACCTCTTGTTTGAAAGAAGCCAGATTCTCGCTTCCCACGCCGTTAGATTCCGCTCGTATTGGGAACGCATTTTCCTTGTTTATACATTTTTATTTCTGTTTATTTGTTTGCACTTAAGAATTGATTTGTAAGTTTTTCTTTTTTTTGTTCCATTGGCCATAATTCTATGGAATTCCCTCTCAGCTTCTGTATTCCCTGGCTCCTGTGATATTCTGCTACTGAAAAGGTCTTAACTATTAAGCAGGGGATTAGCGTTGTGTATCTCGATGGCCTTAAGATAAGGAATTACATGAAAAATAAATAGGAGGGGAAGACACACACGCACATACATACACACACACATATATATATATATGTATACACACACACACACACACACACACATATATATATATATATATATATATATATATATATATATATATATATATATGTGTGTGTCTCCACTTTTCAAATATTTTTCATGTAATTTTTTTATTTTAAGGTCACAGATACACGTCGTACTGTATATATATATATATATATATATATATATATATATATATATATATATATATATATATATATATATATATATATATATATATATATATATATATATATATATATATATATACATATACATGAGATCATTCACTTTACTACAGAACTGTTTAAGATACTTAGATTTCCCCTACGTCAGCCTTTCCATGTAAATTAATGACATTCTCCCTCCTCCTCCCTGTGCACGCCCACAGTGGTGCCAAGGCGGGCAGTGCGTGCCCTGGGGCAACAGGACATTGGAGGTGGTCGTGGGCGGATGGGGTCCCTGGTCTCATTCCGAATGCCATTCGGGTTGCGTTAAAGGGGCAACAGGTAAGGAACCGTTTCAAATTCCTTGTATTTGAGTTTGCTGTATTTTTTCAGTTTCATGTGTTTGCTGGTATTTTACTTTTGTATTTTAGTTTGCTATATTATATTTTTGTATTGTTTGATTTTAGTTTGCTGTATTTTATTTTTGTATTTTAGTTTGCTTTTTTTTTGTATTTTATTTTTCTTTATTTTTTGTATTTTAGTTTGTTGTAGTTTATTTTGCTGTATCTGATTTTTTTTTTTAGTTTTGCATTTCAGTTTGCTGCATTTGTTTTGAAAAAGGTGACGTGCTTATTATTATAATAAAATTTCGCTTTGTTTAATTGATATGTTCACTTAATTATTTATTACTCAATCTTTTTGGGGGGGTTTAGTTTGTCTTAATTTGTTTTGAAAGATGTGATATGTTTGTAATTATAATTTCACTTTGATTAATTAATACGTTTGGTTATTTATTTTCCCAGTACTTTTTTTTTGTCTAGATGTGTTTTGAAAAAGTGATGTGATTATATTTTCACTTTAATTAATTGTTAGGTTTGGCTAATTATTTACTCCGTAATCTTGTGTTTTTTTTTATCTGTACAAGAAAGCTATTGTGCCGGCTTTGTCTTTCCGTCAGCACTTTTTCTGTCCGCCCTCAGATCTTAAAAACTGCTGAGGCTAGAGGGCTGCAAACTGGTATGTTGATCATCCACCCTCCAATCATCAAACATACCAAATTGCAGCCCTTTAGCCTCAGTAGTTTTTATTTTTATTCAGTTAATAAAAATAGGTAAAAATCATTTAAATTCAGTAACCACCTTAACACCCAGTTAATTGTTAACGAAAATAGTGACATAAGAAGGGCGAAATAAGTTGCAAAATTCCCAAAAATATTGTATTCAAGTTGAAATGTTTTTTTTTTTTAACTTTTCCTGTTATATATTTTCCTATTTTTAGGTGATTTTTGAAAATAATTTTTTACTGAAACGTGCTTCTGGCAACGATATAGGATAGACCACCACCGGGCCGTGGTTGAAGTTTCATGGGCCGCGGCTCATACAGCATCATACTGAGACCGCCGAAAGATAGATCTATTTTCGGTGGCCTTGATTATACACTGTAGCGACTCGTACAGAAAACACGATTGTGCCGAAGAAGCTTCGTCGCATTTTTTACTTATTTTTTCTTTAGTGGGTCTTGATGCGTTTTGAAAAAGATGAGTTGTTTGTGGTAATTCCTCTGTTGAATTAATAAGTTTAGTTAATTATTTACTCTTTAATCTTGTTTGTTTTGGTTTAGTTTGTATTGATTTGTTGTGAAAAGGTGAAGTTTTTTTTTTATAATTTCATTTTGTATAACTGATAAGTTTAGTAAATTATTCACTCAAAAATTAAGTTACCCTTAGTTGATTTTTTAATTAATTCGTTTGCTTCTTTCAATTATTATGATAATTAATTACTTATTATTATTCAAAAGATGAATCCTATTCATATGGAACAAACCAGCACTGACCTGAAATTCAAGCTTCCAAAGAATAAGGTGTTCATTTGTAAGAAATAACAGAAAGACGAGATCACTTATTAGAAAAACAGATAAATTAACAAATTAATGAATAAATAAATAGAAATGTAAGTAAATTAGTAAAATACAAAGAGAATTGTGTTAGGGTAGCAATGCGTTGCATCTTCGCTTGAACTTCTGAAGAAGTTCCAATTTCATAACATCCTTGTATCTGTTACCTTTCCCAGTTTTGCAGAGATGTTCTTATAACAGAGTTTTATAGAAAAAAAACACCGTTCAAGACAATCAACGTTTAAGTAAAAAATTATTTTCAAAAATCACCTGAAAATAGGAAAATATTTAACATAAAAACTTAAAAAAAAAAATTTCAATTTGAATACAATATTTTTGGGAATGTTGCAATGTCAGGCAACATTTCCAACTTATTCCGCCCTTCTCAGGTCAGTGTTTTCATAATGATTAACTGAGTGTTAAAGTGGTTACTGAATTTTTAAATTATTTTGATCTATTTATGTATTTATTAATTTATTTTTTCCTTTTTTAATAGGTGGGATCTCTACTTTCTGTATTTCCCTTTACTTCCTCTTATTCCTTCCTAATGAACACCTTAATATTCTTTGGGAGCTTGAATTTCAAGTTAGTGGCTCCTGTGGTGAGCTTGTTCCATATGAATAGGTTTCATCCTCTGAATAATAATAATAATAATAATAATAATAATAATAATAATAATAATAATAATAATAATAATAATAATAATAATGACTTCAGTGGCCCCTTTGGTAGGCTTGTTCCATATGAATAGGTTTCATCCTTTGAATAATAATAATAATAATAATAATAATAATAATGACTTCAGTGGCCCCTTTGGTAGGCTTGTTCCATATGAATAGGTTTCATCCTTTGAATAATAATAATAATAATAATAATAATAATAATAATAATAATAATAATAATAATAGTGACTTCAGTGGCCCCTTTGGTGGTGGGCTTGTTCCATATGAATTGGTTTCATCTACTGGATAATAATAATAATAATAATAATAATAATAATAATAATAATAATAATAATAATAATATTCAGTATATTATTTAGCTAAGCTGTAAAGTTATTCAGGAAGTTATCAGTTTTTGGCAATGGATTATGGAAGATGGTGAATTATGCGATAAAACATTGAACACTGGATCAAATAAAGACGAACAGATACTCGATAGTTACTTAACTGATGTTGCTTGTTTATTCATGTATGGTACAGTCATAGAAAGATATTTCTCTCTAAATTGTCTATATTTATTCGTTTTATATATACATATGTACATGTATCTGTATATATATATATATATACATATATATATACATATATATATATAAATTAAATATATATATAAATATATATATGTATGTATATATGTATATATATGTATGTATGTAATATACATATATATATGTGTGTGTGTGTGTGTAGGTATATGTGTGTGTGTAAACGTACATATAAACTAAATATAATTTAACATGTCGAATACAATGTGTAAAAGAGAGAGAGAGAGAGAGAGAGAGAGAGAGAGAGAGAGAGAGAGAGAGAGAGAGAGAGAGAGAGTTGTACTGTATTACCTGTGTATTGAGTAGAGTTCAAAGACCCTTTTCATACCTGTACAACAAAGCCAGCCTGTGACGTCACGTGCCCTTTTTTGGAAAAAGAGGGCAGCAGCGAGGGCAATTTATCGATAAAACGTCAATGTTTTTCGGCTGCGTATTCCAGCACGGATTCAATTTATGTTAATTAGGTTTTCGTCTTGCCTTTGGAAATAACTCTGCGTTCGCGAATGACCCGATGAAAGTAGGAGGCTTATTTGCAAAGCTGATGATGCAAAATTTAAAGTGACGGATCAGGTTATAGCCTCTGCTCGGGGAGAAAAAGAAATGACATTACTCGCGTTTCAAAAGTCTGGCAAAAACAAAGGTAATACGAGGCCGGGGTCACAGAACCGCCGCCGAAGGTCAACGAACCTCAGTGAAACTGAGAATTATGAAATGAGGAGTTTTCGTGACTAACAGAATCATGTTATCGTGCAGTGAAGTTTGTTGTGAAATGGCAAAATAACATAATTATGTTCTCACTCGCTCTAGAAGCTTCTGGGCTTCGTTGCATGTCATTTTTGATCGTATCAGGGTCCTATAATGCCATTACAAGTTTAATTAGCCGTCTTTTTTTACTTGATGCTTTCTCATTTGTTCAGTTATTAGAGGTCACCCCTGCACTCAGCCTACCCTTTTTTATCCGGGTATGTGCCCATCGCGATGTTACGAACTCCTATTCTATAGAGGTTGCAACACGTTCACTAACTCACTTTTTCCATTCTGGAGAGAAAGGAGCGGTTTCTCGTTAGCGCCGCAGACGAGTATCTGAACGCAACCTTAGTTTCCACTGGAAGGTCATCATTGTCGCTGCTATAAAAAGAAACACTGCTCTTTTTTTTATTTTTTTACAATTTATTAATTGAAAAAGCTCGTTTTCAAGGTAATTATTGGGACTATTATGACGGAAGGAAAGCAGAATGATAAAATTTGAGTGTCGGAAAAGTAAGACAGATCTAACCTAACCTAACCAAACTTAAGTTTCATGCACCATCTTGTATCATTCTCGTATTTAGGTGCGTATTTCATGCTGGAGTAGATAGCTGAAATGAGCTATATAGCAGGCTGTTCATTTCGTTCTCCCGTGGTCATTTTCTCCACAGAGAGAGAAATGGATAGATTTAGATTAAGGGAAGGACAGAGGAAGAGAAAGGTGGTAATAAATAGTGAGAGAGGTAATCAAGAAAAAGAGCTACAGAGACAGGCAACTAAATAATTGGAAATAAAGAAGGGAACTGGATCCTCTCGAACGACACCTTTAGGGCCAATCCAGAAAGCGAATCCAGACAGGTATCAGTCCCGTCTGATTCTCGTCAGTGATACAAAGAAAGATACCGCGGCTGCATTTGTAGAGATTATAAAAGAATAAGTCAAGAATGCACCGAAGTGTCTTCGGCGCAATCGAGTTTTCTGTACAGCTTATATAATGCTGTATGCAACTCAGGCACGACCCATGAAACTTGCAGCCACGGCCCATTGGTGGCCTGTGTTCTTGGCACCTATAGCGGTGCCAGAGGCACGATCATGGCTAACTTTAACTTTATAAATAAAATAAAAACTACCGTAGCTAGAGGGCTGCAATTTGGTGTGTTTGATGATTGGAGGGTGGATGATCAACATACCAATTTGCAGCCCTCTAGCCTCAGTAGTTTGTAAGATCTGAGGGCGGACAGAAAAAGCGCGGACGGACAGACAAATAGCAGCCATCTCTATAATAGTTCTCTTTTGCAGAAAACTAAAAAGCTAAAACGACATACAACGAACAACAAACCCATTCTTTGTCAGTCGTTTGTTGTGGAATGCTCTAATGATCCATCAACATAACATTTGATGAGCGTTCATTTTTTTTTGTTCTCTCTCTCTCTCTCTCTCTCTCTCTCTTCATAATCGATTGTGAGAGTTCACCAGTGACCTAATTTTCACTGAATGTAACATAGGCTGTTATTTTTTTTTTTTAACCGTTCGACTAAATATTAACCGTAACGACGGAGAATTTCAAAGGTCACACCCGCGCTATTTCGGTCCTGCCGCGCCCTTTAATGTTTTAACAAAATTAACGTGGACGTACGTCTCTCTCTCTCTCTAATTTATCCGTTTATGTTGTGTCTAGTATACGATGCTTCTTTTGTTTTCGCACTCTCTCTCTCTCTCTCTCTCTCTCTCTCTCTCTCTCTTTATTAATTTATCTGTTTATTTTGTGTTTAGTATACGATGCTGCTGTTTTCGTAATCATCACGTCCTCACCCTGCAGGCCACCTCTTCCCACCTTAAGTACATGCAGACTGAAGTACGCAGTTCGGTGTCGGATTTTTCTTGCCACCGCCAAATTTCGGTATCTCCTCCTGACCTCTGGTTTTCCAGATTTATTTTAACGTATCTTTTGACGAGTTAGATAGCTGATTAGAGCTCTTAATGCCGCTCTTTTTGGTCTGTGAAGATCAAAGGTGATAATTGTGTCATGATTGTAATTATACGTCATAATTCGATTATACGAACCCAGTTTTTTTTTTTTTTTGCAAAAATGTGAATGTGTGGTTTATGAATTGAAAGCACTTGGTTTTTTTTTAATTGATAGTATTTGATTTTATGAACTGATAGTATTTGATTTTTATGAATTGATAGTATTTGTTTTATGAATTGATAGTACTTTGTTTTTTTTGAATTGATAGTACTTGAATTTATGAATTGATAGTACTTGCTTTATGAACTGATAGTGTTTGATTTTATGAATTGATTTTATGAACTGATAGTACTTGATTTTTATGAATTGATTGTACTTGTTTTATGAATTGATAGTACCTGAGTGTATGAATTGATAATACTTGGTTATATGAATTGACAGTCCTTGTTTTATGAATTGATAGTACTTGGTTATATGAATTGACAGTCCTTGTTTTATGAATTGATAGTACTTGTTTTATGAAATGATAGTCCTTGTTTTATGAAATGATAGTCCTTGTTATATGAATTGATAGTCCTTGTTTTATGAATTGATAGTCCATGTTATATGAATTAATAGTAGTTGTTTTATGAAATGATAGTCCTTATTTTATGAAATGATAGTCCTTATTTTATGAATTGATAGTCCATGTTTTATGAATTGATAGTCCATGTTTTATAAATTGATAGTCCTTGTTTTATGAATTGATAGTCCATGTTTTATGAATTGATAGTCCTTGTTTTATGAATTGATAGTCCATGTTTTATGAATTGATAGTCCATGTTTTATGAATTGATAGTCCTTGTTTTATGAATTGATAGTCCATGTTTTATGAATTGATAGTCCTTGTTTTATGAATTGATAGTCCATGTTTTATGAATTGATAGTCCTTGTTTTATGAATTGATAGTCCTTGTTTTATGAATTGATAGTCCTTGTTTTATGAATTGATAGTCCTTGTTTTATGAATTGATAGTCCATGTTTTATGAATTGATAGTCCTTGTTTTATGAATTGATAGTCCTTGTTTTATGAATTGATAGTCCTTGTTTTATGAATTGATAGTCCATGTTTTATGAATTGATAGTCCTTGTTTTATGAATTGATAGTCCTTGTTTTATGAATTGATAGTCCTTGTTTTATGAATTGATAGTCCATGTTTTATGAATTGATAGTCCTTGTTTTATGAATTGATAGTCCTTGTTTTATGAATTGATAGTCCTTGTTTTATGAATTGATAGTCCATGTTTTATGAATTGATAGTCCTTGTTTTATGAATTGATAGTCCATGTTTTATGAATTGATAGTCCTTGTTTTATGAATTGATAGTCCATGTTTTATGAATTGATAGTCCTTGTTTTATGAATTGATAGTCCATGTTTTATGAATTGATAGTCCTTGTTTTATGAATTGATAGTCCATGTTTTATGAATTGATAGTCCTTGTTTTATGAATTGATAGTCCTTGTTTTATGAACTGATAGTCCTTGATTTTACTCTCCCTTTTCGATTGTTGTCACCCTTCTCATCATAACTCCTAATGTTGCCAGTCCCGTGGGGGAGAAATGCCAACAGTGCACCTCACGCGGTGAACTGCAGGCTGTACAGTACTTAATTTAAGGTTCTTGGCAGCGTCATTTCGGCCCTTAGCTGCAATCCCTTTCGTTCCTTTTTTACTGTCCCCCCGTTCGTATTATCTATCTTCCATCTTACTTTCTGACAATTAGGTTTCACTTTTAAAACCTTCCTTACTCTGAATAACCTCGTAGGTCCCAGCGCTTGGCCTTTGGCCTAAAGTTTATATACCAGTTCCAACAATGTTGCAAGTTATTTCATAAATCCTTCAATAACAGATTTAGGTGGAATTACAACACTAGTGTAATTATATATATATATATATCCATGGATGATAGCTTGTTGCCAAATTTGCAATAACATTTATATATATATATATATATATATATATATATATATATATATATATATATATATATATATATATATATATATATCCATGGATGATAGCTTGTTGCCAAATTTGCAATAACATTTTTTATATCCTCAAATGTTACTCCACAAATAACCCACTAATATGGAATTCACGGTTTCCTGTCAATAGGCAATTCGTAGCGTGAGATTATGTATGTATGAATTTATGAATATGGACAGACAGAGAGAGGGAGACAGAGAAATATAATAGACGGGAGGTTCAAATTTGACAGGATTAATTCGACGATGAGGCATTTTAAGGTTTAAAAACTATGGTTTCATTTATTTCCTCCTTTGAAGAAAACGGGGTTTTACATCAGCCATCTTGAATTTCTCCTAATGGCTGCCGGGGTGGCCATATTTATTTTCTGACCTTTTGTTGTTATAATGAATTAATAATGGTTATCACCTCTCTCTCTCTCTCTCTCTCTCTCTCTCTCTCTCTCTCTCTCTCTCTCTCTCTCTCTCACGTATGCATGCATATTCATACTCATTATGCGATCAAACACGTTCGCAAATACGCACATACACACTGCACATTATATACACATTTATCTATACATCCTGATACATACACGTTACGATCATACACCCTTGCACACACAACAAACACACATACACACACAAAGCCTCCTTAAGTCTTGCCGGAAGGGCACCCAGACCCCTACATACATATGAATTTTTAAATACGCTGTATGTATACATCCTCATACATGCATGATACGATGAAACACGCTAGCACATACGCACAAACACACATACACACACACACAAAGCCTCCTCTAGCCTTGCCGGAGGGGCATCTAGACCCGTACATACATATACATTTTAAATACACTTATATGCATACATCCTCGTACATGCATGAATTTTAAAATACACTTGTATGCATATGTATACATCCTCGTACATGCATGAATTTTAAAATACACTTGTATGCATATGTATACATCCTCGTACATGCATGAATTTTAAAATACACTTGTATGCATATGTATACATCCTCGTACATGCATGAATTTTAAGATACACTTGTATGCATATGTATACATCCTCGTACATGCATGAATTTTAAAATACACTTGTATGCATATGTATACATCCTCGTACATGCATGAATTTTAAAATACACTTGTATGCATATGTATACATCCTCGTACATGCATGAATTTTAAAATGCACTTGTATGCATATGTATACATCCTCATACATGCACGAATTTTAAGATACACATGTATGCATATGTATACATCCTCATACATGCATGAATTTTTAAACACACTTGTATGCACACAGCCTCATACATGCATGACACGATCATACATACACACACACACACACACAAAGGCTCCTCAAGCCTTTGCAGGGAGGGCTACCCCGACCCCTCCCTACATTACAGGCGACGTTTCATCAGGAGATAAGTGGCGTCCCGTACGCCACGAAAGGCATCCAATTTGGGGCCGAGGCCTTTTCACAACAACCTTTCCAAACTCATTTGGTCGGTAAAGCTATTGGGGCCTTGACGCAGTAGATCTTCTATGCTGTATATATGAGATTCTAATGAGGTTTTGATTTCCTCCAAGCTCGCCGGGCTCGCGCGGGGGGAGAGAGAGAGAGAGAGAGAGAGAGAGAGAGAGAGAGAGAGAGAGAGAGCGAGAGAGAGAGAGATTAGTCTTCCAAATCAGAGAGAGAGAGAGAGAGAGAGAGAGAGAGAGAGAGAGAGAGAGAGAGAGAGGGGGAGAGAAACTTTTATGGTTGGGTGACTTGGAAGAGATGATGGTATATATATATATTATATATATGTATATGTATGTATA
>NC_089753.1:35146412-35198912 GCF_040412425.1 Macrobrachium rosenbergii | reverse complement strand
TATATATATATATATATATATATATATATATATATATATATATATATATATATATATATATATATATAGTATATATATATATATATATATATGTACTGTATATATATGTATATATAATATATTTAATAATATATATATATATATATATATATATATATATATATATATATATATATATATATATATATATATATATATATATATTTTATACATGTAATTGTAATATCCACAATGCCCTCTTAACTTCTCGAATTCTTCGCGGTTTTTGGATACACTCGTCACTGCAAAGCCTTTGGATCCAGTTGCAAGAAATGTGAAGAAAGTATGATGTCCGGTAACGGGAAACGAACCCATAATCAAACGAGGTCACGTTGCCGACCTGACCACGAGAGGTTGGTAACGTGACTCGGTATGATCATGGGACGCGGCTTCGTTTCCCGCTACCGGACATCACAATTTCTTCATATTTCTTGCACCTGGATCCAAAGGCTTTGTAGTGACGAGCGTATAAAAAAAGCGCGAAGAATTCGAGAAGTTAAGAGGGCATTGTGGCTATTGCAATTACATGCGTATCTAATAAAAGTGACCAATAGTTTTTATATACATACATACATATATATATATATATATATATATATATATATATATATATATATATATATATATAAACACAAACACACATATATATATATATATATATATATATATATATATATATATATATGTATGTATGTTTATGTTTATATCTTGATTGACTGAGTGGTTGGAAACAGCCATCTTGTTACGTCAGGTTGGAATAGATAAAAAGAATTCGTTGCTGAGAAATTCTGTCTTCCTCCGTCTCACTGGGTGGTTACCTGTCGCCTTGGAAACAGTTCTCGTATTTCCTAAATAGAGCAGGCCTTTGAAACTGTATTGCCTAATTCTCGTCTCTCTCTCTCTCTCTCTCTCTCTCTCTCTCTCTCTCTCTCTCTCTCTCTCTCTCTCTCTCTCTCAAATATATATATATATATATATATATATATATATATATACATATATATATATATACATATATATATATATATATATATATATATATATATATATATATATATATATATATATATATATATATATATATATATATATATATATATATATATAAGCTTAATGATAAATAATATTGCCAAGACCAGGAAGAACATTCTTTATTGTACGAGCTTTCGAGGTATAAAACCTCATCATCAGGCTGAAAAAACCGACAAGGATGAGAACCAATAGAATTACAATAAAATGAACTGTCATACTAAATCTTCAGCAAAAATACTAACGAAATATATAAACTGAACAAGTAAATACAAACTAAAAGGGTGAGACGTAAAATAACGAAAAATTAAAAACACAAACATAAAAATATGAAAATAAAACTAAAGTGAAATGTAAACAAACTACCACTCACAAAGTAAAAAATATTTAACGACCTAATTGAGTACCTACTATGAAATTACACGATAGCTAGTTGAATACCAGACGAGGTTGTTGTTTAATTCCGGCTTCATCTTTTTAATAGTCAGCGACTCTGAAATTAAAAGGTCAGTCTACTTGAACAAAAGACAGTACCCGAAAATCCAGGTCAGTGAAAGGATGGTCCTGTGCTAAACTGTGTTCTCTAATGGCAGAAAAAGGGTGGTTTGGAAAGGGAAAACCTAGTTCTAGTAGAAAGACCTCTGTGTTCCAAAATTCTGTGTCTGAGCCAGCGGGAACTAGATCCCACGTATCGCAGACCACACTGCGAACAAGTGAACAAGTAAACGACACAGGAATTAAGGTCCACAGGCAGAGTAGGCTTCTCTCTCAAAAGTGATCTTATTGTAAAAGGATTACAGAAAACAAATCGGAAACTGATTTTGAGGGAAACAATGCTTAAGTATTTCTTGTAACTTTTTTCGGACCATATAGCTACTATGACAAAGGTAAGGCAATTTAATGTACTTTACATCTTTACTAGCAGTACTGTACACTGGTCTGGGACAAAACTTTTCATTTAAAAAATTTTTTCAGAACTTTGTAAAATACAAAAATAGGATATGAGTTTTCAGAAAAATAATTCTGGAGGAAAACCATATCTTGATGAAATAAATTAAAATCACAACAAACATTGTAGGCTCTATTAATCAAAGTGCGTATTGAGTTCATCTTATACAACTTTGGCGAAAAACTGATGTAATTCAATCCCAAGCCAGTAAAAGTACTTTTCCTAGAAACAGAGGTCTCAAATTTGCCACAATTTCTGTATACCTGTACATCTAAAAATGACAACTTATTATCCTGTTCCGTCTCACAAGTAAAAGAAATGTTAGGGTGACGAGAATTAAAATATTCAAAAAACAAATCAACACGTGATAATTCCTTAAACACAAGGAAAGTATCATCTACATACCTACGGTAATACAAAGGTTTGAAAGCCCTAGGGCATTCAGACATCCAAATCCTTTCACAATAACCCATGAAGCAATCCGCATATACAGGTCCAAGGGAATTTCCCATAGCTACTCCATCTATTTGATTATAAGGTAGGGGTGTTGTATTAATGAATAGGTCTGATTATTTAGATAAAATTAATGTAATACTCTCTGACAATACAAAATTTAGGATTTTAAAGGTAGATATTGCGAGTCACATTTTGAAATTAGAAGACAAACTAAATAGGTTGCTTAGAGGTCTGAGAGATAAGATTGGGGAAGCTACATATAGCTCTTTATTTGCTTCAGGGTCTAAGCCTGGTTATTTGTACGGTCTACCTAAAGTACATAAAATAGGAAACCCTTTAAGACCTATTATTTCCTCAATTGGTACTTTTAGTTATAACCTGTCTAAGTTTTTGGTTCCAGTTTTAAACCCTCTAACTTTAAGTGAATTTAACATCTCTAATTCTTCCAAATTTGTTAAAGAATTATGCTCTTTCAATTTTAACCAAGATGTTGTAATGGCTAGTTTCGATGTAACCTCTCTTTTCACCAATATCCCAGTAAAAGAAACAACCGACATTATTCTTAATAATATATGTGAAAACCATTTATCAGTGTTTGGACTTCATAAAATAGACTTGCAAAAATTATTACATTTAGCAACTGCTGATGGCATTTTTACTTTTGATGGTAAATTATATAATCAAATAGATGGAGTAGCTATGGGAAATTCCTTGGACCTGCATATGGGATTGCTTCATGGGTTATTGTGAAAGGATTTGGATGTCTGAATGCCCTAGTGCTTTCAAACCTTTGTATTGCCGTAGGTATGTAGATGATACTTTCCTTGTGTTTAAGGAATTATCACATGTTGATTTGTTTTTTGAATATTTTAATTCTCGTCACCCTAACATTTCTTTTACTTGTGAGACGGAACAGGATAATAAGTTGTCATTTTTAGATGTACAGGTATACAGAAATTGTGGCAAATTTGAGACCTCTGTTTATAGGAAAAGTACTTTTACTGGCTTGGGATTGAATTACATCAGTTTTTCGCCAAAGTTGTATAAGATGAACTCAATACGCAATTTGATTAATAGAGCCTACAGTGTTTGTTGTGATTTTAACTTATTTCATCGAGATATGGTTTTCCTCCAGAATTATTTTTCTGAAAACTCATATCCTATTTTTGTATTTTACAAAGTTCTGAAAAATTTTTTAAATGAAAAGTTTTGTCCCAGACCAGTGTACAGTACTGCTAGTAAAGATGTAAAGTACATTAAATTGCCTTACCTTGGTCATAGTAGCTATATGGTCCGAAAAAAGTTACAAGAAATACTTAAGCATTGTTTCCCTCAAATCAGTTTCCGGTTTGTTTCCTGTAATCCTTTTACAATAAGATCACTTTTGAGAGAGAAGCCTACTCTGCCTGTGGACCTTAATTCCTGTGTCGTTTACTTGTTCACTTGTTCGCAGTGTGGTCTGCGCGATACGTGGGATCTAGTTCCCGCTGGCTCAGACACAGAATTTTGGAACACAGAGGTCTTTCTATTAGAACTAGGTTTCCCCTTTCCAAACCACCCTTTTCTGCCATTAGAGAACACAGTTTAGCACAGGACCATCCTTTCACTGACCTGGATTTTCGGGTTCTGTCTTTTTGTTCAAATAGACTGGACCTTTTAATTTCAGAGTCGTTGACTATTAAAAAGATGAAGCCGGAATTAAACAACAACTCGTCTGGTATTCAACTAGCTATCGTGTAATTTCATAGTAGGTACTCAATTAGGTCGTTAAATATTTTACTTTGTGAGTGGTAGTTTGTTTACATTTCACTTTAGTTTTATTTTCATATTTTTATGTTTGTGTTTTTAATTTTTCGTTATTTTACGTCTCACCCTCTTAGTTTGTATTTACTTGTTCATTTTATATATTTCGTTAGTATTTTTGCTGAAGATTTATTATGACAATTCATTTTATTGTAATTTTATTGATTCTCATCCTTGTCGGTTTTTTCAGTCTGATGATGAGGTTTTATACCTTGAAAGCTCGTACAATAAAGAATGTTCTTCCTGGTCTTGGCAATATTATTTATCATTAAGCTAAGACTTCCAACTAGCCGCCCAATTACCGAGACTATATATATATATATATATATATATATATATATATATATATATATATATATATATATATATATATTTATATACATATATATACATATATTTATAAAGAGAGACAAATTAGGCACTACGCTGTCCACGTCGTCAAAGTAATTGAAACTTCTCACACGCACACACACACACACACACACGCGCGCACGCGCAAACGAGGAATAAAAAACCATCTACGAAAATAGATGCCACAGACTCTCCGATCCTCGGAGACTTACAGTATGTATTCCATGGCGGCCTTTCCTGACCCCATGCACTTCCCGCCGTGATCCCTGACCTCTCTTCATTATGGAACCTTTGCCTGCCTGGCATTCTGACCTCTGAGAACACCTGAGCAAGAGCAGATGGGAAAAGAGGAGCAGCAGCAGCAGCAGGAGGCGCAGCAGGAGGAGGAGGATTAGCAGTAGGAGGAGGAAGAGCAGGAGAAGACGCAGCAGGATGAGGTGCAGTAGCAGAAGGAGGTGCAGCAGGAGAAGGAGGATCAGGAGGAGGCGCAGCAGGAGGAGGAGGAGATGCAGCAGGATGAGGAAGAGCAGGAGGAGGAGGAGGAGGAGCAGGAGGAGATGCAGCAGGACGAGGAAGAGCAGCAAGTAGAGGCGCAGCAGGAGGAGGAAGAAGAACAGGATGAGATGCAGCAGGACGAGGAAGAGCAGCAAGTAGAGGCGCAGCAGGAGGAGGAGGAGGAACAGGATGAGATGCAGCAGGATGAGGAAGAGCAGGAGGAGGAGGAGGAGCAGGAGGGGATGCAGCAGGACGAGGAAGAGCAGCAAGTAGAGGCGCAGCAGGAGGAGGAGGAAGAACAGGATGAGATGCAGCAGGACGAGGAAGAGCAGCAAGTAGAGGCGCAGCAGGAGGAGGAGGAGGAACAGGATGAGATGCAGCAGGATGAGGAAGAGCAGCAAGAAGAGGCACAGCAGGAGGAATAGCAGTCGCAGGAGGAGGCGCAGTAACAGGAGGAGGAGGAAGAGCAGTATCAGTAGCAGTAGGAGGCTCAGTAGGAGGAGGAGCAGTAGTAGCAGGAGGAGAAGCAGGAGGAAGAGCAGCAGGAGGAGGAACTGCTGGAGGAGGCGCAGCAGGAGGAGACGCAGCAGGAGGAACAGGAGCAGGAGGAAGAACAGCAGGAAGAGGCACAGCAGGAGGAGGAACAGCTGGAGGAGTATCAGTATCAGGAGGAGGCACAGTAGCAGGAAGAGGTGTAGCAGGAGGTGTAGCAGTAGCAGGAGGATGCACAGCGGGATGAGGGACAGCAGGAGGTGAAGCAGGAGCAGGAGGCGAAGCAGGAGGAGTAGCAGCAGCAGGAGAAGGCGCATCAGCAGGAGGAGGAGCAGAAGTCGTTAAGGGAGTGACCTTTCGTAGAGTGGCATGATGAAAACGAGGCTTTAAAGATGATGGACCGGGCGCAGCGAAGGAGGAGGAGGAGGAGGAGGAGGAGGAGGTATTACAATATACTTCGACGGGCCATTCGCTTCCGCTGCGTCGACATTACGGAGCTGAAGATAATGAATACAAAGACTTTCTTTTTACTAACCGATTTTCTGTAAACTTCCTCTCTTGTGCAGTACAGTACCTGATGATGCAGTTCAGTACAGTACAGCTTTTTACGCAGGTTACAGTTTTTATTTTTCAAGTTATGGAAACCGAGACGGGCCGTCTAAAACAAGTTAGTCGATGTGGAATGGATTGTATTACTCATGAAACACCGAAGAGGAAAGTGAATTAAAAATACAGCACACCTTAAATTCAGTGAATGCTGGCCTGCAGCTATATAGTACTGCAAGTACGGTTAACAATTATTATCCAAAATAATGTACAATGAATTTTATAATACGCTAATGTACGACAAATAATGAAATACCACCTGAAGAGATTGTGTAGTAATAATGTACAGAACATTATCTACAAGAGGTAGTGTGTTGCACAATGAGTCGTGAAATGTGATCTTCCATTCTAAAGAAAGTGTACTAATGGACAACAAGTAAAAAATGCGCCGAAGTTCCCTCTGCGCAATCGAGTTTTCTGTAGAGGCGTTACAGCGCATAATCAAGGCCACCAAAAATAGATATGTCTTTCGGTGGTCTCTGTATATTGCTGTATGAGCCGCCGCCTATGAACCTTTAACCACGGCCCGGTGGTGGCCTGGCTTATATCGTTGCCAGATGCACGATCATGGCTAACTTTAACCTTAAATAAAATAAAAACTACTGAGGCTAGAGGGCTGCAATTTGGTATGTTTGATGATCGGAGGGTGGATGATCAACATACCATTTTGTAGCCCTCTAGCCTCAGTAGGTTTTGAGATGTGAGGGCGGTCAGAAAAAAGTGCGGACGGACAGACAAAGCCGGCACAATAGTTTTCATTTCATGACCCGTAAAGGACTAAAGAACATTACTTTAAAAAATGCATCAATAATGTTGATTGACATAGTCTACGCATGACATCAAGTAAAGTGGAATGTTGGACTGTTGTAATTCGAATGTTATCAAAGTTCTGTTGTACATTATTATTGCGCAATGAACATCGAAGGCTGTCTACCAGTGTACACATTCCCGTAGGGGGTTAGTGCCTTCAGTGCACCTCATGCGGTGCACTGTACGCATTACTTAAGGTTCTTTACAGCGTCCCCTCAGCCCCCAGCTGCAACCCCTTTCATTTCTTTTACTGTACCTCCTTTCATATTCTCTTTCTTTCATCTACCTTTCCACCCTCTCCTAACAATTGATTCATAGTGCAATTGCCAGGTTTTCCTCCTGTTACGCCTTTCAGACCTTTCAACCGTCAATATCCCTTTCAGCGCTGAATGACCTCATAGGTCCCAGCACTTGGCCTTTGGCCTACATTCTACATTCTATTGTATTTCACTATACACAAACGCATGTACGAAGGACATAAATGTTGTTTAATATGTTTGAAGTAAAATGTGGAACGCGATTACATAAAAATGTGTAGGGCGCATATGATACCTGACAATATTAATAAGACTTTTTTTTTTATTTCTTATTGGACAGGACACCAATCAGAACAAATATAATGTGCAGCAATTAGCGCCGAACAATGGCCTTTTGATGTACAATGTACATTACGAAAGCATAGCGTAATATTTTGGTCTGTCGTCAGTGGAAAAATTCTCCCTTTGTACGTTAACACTGGATGAAAAGAACGCTTTACTGAAGTCTAGAAAAGTAGATCAATTGCGAATTGATCTCACGGTTTTCGAAACGGATTGATATATTTTTGTACTTGTTTTGTATAATACACTACATTGTTCATATGTGATAAACGATGCTGTACTTCGCAATTCATGTGTTTCAATTTTTTTTCTGGCGTTACTGGCATATATATATATATATGTGTGTGTGTGTGTGTGTATGTATGTGCGTGTGTGTGTGTGTGTGTGTTTGGGGGGCCGGGGAAGGAGCTGAGTCCTCGTTGGATTGGAGGGTAACGGCCGCCAGGCCACCGTATCTTATATTAACTCGGTGTAGGGAAACAATCCCCTAATTGCTTTTCTCCTTAATTGATTCTTCCGAGTACATGAATATAAATTGCCTGTTTTACTGTTCTTTATATTTTCAGTGATATATATATATATATATATATATATATTATATATATATATGTATATATATATATATATATATATATATATATATATATATATATATATATATATATATATATATATATATATATATATAGTGCATGCCCACGCGTACAAACACATTTTACACAATAATATATATATATATATATATATATATATATATATATATATATATATATATATATATATTTCTGACTCACATCAGGTCTTTCATTTGAAAGACAAGACCGCTGCCAACCGAGCCACACAAGTCATAAAGGAAGTTGGTGCTTGCGGTCTTGTCTTTCAATTGACAGACCTGGGTTCGATCCTGATGTGAGTCAGAAATTTATTTCTGTTCCACACGTGATTGTGTGTAGATTATTTCTATGCATATATATATATATATATATATATATATATATACAGTATGTGTGTGTCTTTCTAATGTAACCGAAATGATCAATAGGACATTACGTAATGCACTATCATTGTCCTCTTTATCAATCACCTCCACTCTTTAGCGACAAACTGCCACAGCTTTGCATCGTCGGTGTACTGATGCAGATTACCCCAATCAAAGTCGTACTGTATCTCCTTTTCATAACGCATCGTACACACTGAGTAGACTCCGCACAATCGTTCGTGAGTGACCGATCAGCCAATCGCGCGGTTGGTCCATTTCACAAAATCCGTTAGGTAATCCGGCTCATTCATCCGCTGAATTACTCGGTTGTTGGGAGTATCAGCGTGATTCGACGGCCATTTTTTATTTATCTGAATATCCTTAGGCCTAAATATCTTGAAAAATGAGGGACTGGTTTGTTCATATAGATTTGGGATTATTGATGTGGTGGATAAGCGGGTCGCTGGATTAATATGTCGTTATAGTTCATGCGGACATAGATATATTACTGCGCTTCCAATATAAGCATATATATATATATCTTTGTTTATGTGGTCTGTATATATATATATATGTATGTGTGTGTATATATATATATATATATATATATATATATATATATATATATATATATATATATATATATATATATATATATATATATATATATATATATATATGCTGTAAATTGGTACCAGTGTCTGCAGAGGTCAAGGAACGGTCTGGGGATAGTAACCTTATTCTTGAAGACTTTTTCAGAAAGTAGGGAGGTGTACCCTTTGGCGCCATATTACCAGCGAAGAGGGTCACGGAAGCTGAAATTATGTTCCAAATTTTCTAGCGGGAAAGGGCAAGTGTGGCAGAGCACTTGCCTGTTTTTGGAGCCTTGGAAAAAGAAGGTCTCTGTTAAGGCATCCGTTCCCTCACTTGTGCTACTCATTCCAGTTGCTTTCTGGTCTCATTGTGCTCCATTACCATTAGTATGGAAGCCATGTGAGGTCCATTCTGCCCTAAAATGGAAGACTGCAGTATTTGCAAAGGTACAAAACTGAGAAAAATGGCAGATGCTCCCTTGCCTTACTACTGATTTTGCAGATACTGCAAATGGGACCCCCTAAATAAAGCATTGAAGAATCATTCTGAAACTGCAGTAACTTGTGTATTAGTGTTTCACGAGCCCAGTAGGTGGCACATCTCAATTTCAAAAATTTTGCAGATACTTCAGTTTTCCGTTTTAGGGCAGCATTGCAAGTTTCATTAATAAGCAGTGTTTTTCCAAAGACTTATCCTTATTTATAAACTCAAGTGGCAGAGGGGAAGCAAATGCGTCTATTATTCCACTCTAAAAAGCTCTTGGTCGTTCAGACTTTTTTCTCTTGCCTGTCAAAGGATAAAGATATCTGTAAATATTATCCCCTTAAAGGAGAGTTCTCTCCTCTCTCTCTCTCTCTCTCTCTCTCTCTCTCTCTCTCTCTCTCTCTCTCTACAAGGATGATGAGCACCCTGTCAGTTGGAGACAATAACTTACGGAATCCTGACAGCGTTAATGTTCTGGAAGCCTGTTGTCTGTCTGAAACGACCAATTTATACTCTTCCTCCTGTACATCTCTTTTTTCCTACCTCGTAGGGGGCTAGTGCCGTCAGTGCACCTCGTGCGGTGCACTGTAGGCATTACTTAAGGTTCTTTGCAGCGTGCCTTCCATCGGCCCCTAGCTGCAACCCCTTTCATTCCTTTTACTGTACCGCCTCTCATATTCTCTTTCTTCCATCTTACTTTCCACCCTCTCCTGACGATTGGTTCTTAGTGCGACTACGAGGTTTTCCCTACAGTTACACCATTCAAATCTTTTACTGTCAATTTCCGTTTCAGCGCCGAATGATCTCATAGGTCCCAGTGCTTGGCCTTTGGCCTAAATTCTATATTCCATTCAGTTCTCTTTTTCCTACGGGTAGCGTCATTGGGTTGGCAATTCGATTTTTCCTTACTTCAACTCAGGTCTTAATTTCACTTCAGTTATGTCGTAATTACATTGCGCCAAAGAAAGGGGTAAAAATATGAAGTAATTTTTTTCCTTCAAGAGAGGTAAAAGGAATTTGATTCTTAGTGACACGATTTTATTGTTGAAAGTATTGCGTATACTGACAGGTATGAAAGTAAGCTTGCATTTTTGCAAAACTCATTTAATTTTCATTGTATGCACTTGCAAAATTTTCCTCAATTCCTCAAAATTTGTAACTGCGAATTTAATTACCGTTAATTTTTTTGTCAAAATTAAGGCTGTCTGGTGACACTTCCGATTATTAGCCAAAAATAAATCAGAATTTTGATCTTTTATTTCCCTTTTCGCCTTTCATGGGTTGGAAAGAATTAAGGCCGCCATTAACATCCCTGTAGAGTTTTGCAATTTTCAATTCTTTTATTTAGCCTTCTGGACCTGGCTTCTGGAAATTAATCGTCTGCAATCTGTATTTTTAATTATCATTTATATTTTTTTTACTATTATTCTCCATATAATTACTGTCGTTACCATTATTATGAATTCTATTATTTCTGCTTCTTCAACAATTGTGTGGATATTGCCGATTAATGTTTTTATTTATCATGTTATCTTAATTAACTAGATTGTGTGTATTGAATTTGTATATTCCATGTATATGGAATAAAGCTGCAATAAAGGATATTATTATTATTATTATTATTATTATTATTATTATTATTATTATTATTACTAACGTTCACTTATACCTGCCTAGTTATGCCTGCACAGTCGGCCTGCGCAGGCAAACTGAACCCACTGACGTTCAGTTTTGCCCGCACAGGCCGACTGCACAGGCATAACTGAACGTAAGTGGTGTCCTATAGGGTGAAGTTTTGACATGACTATCGTACTTAAAGAAAGCCGCCAGCAAATTCAGCTATCAGTTTTTCACCGGTCTCATCTTAAGATGAATGAATACCAGCAGCATCTGAGATTACTGTGTATTTCAGGAGACACCGCCTTAAATTATTTTTTCCCGACCCCAATATGCCAACGCGACACCTTTATTAAGGTCAGGATTTTGCCAAATCCTAGACCCGAGTGAAGCTTTTAATCAGGATTGCCTGGCAAATTTTATGTTCTTGGGTTCAGCATTACAGTCGTTGACCTGAAGATGTCTTGAATGGTGCATTCGGACTATTTGCAAATTGGTGCATTCAGACTACTGACAAAATGGTGCATTCAGATTACAAAATGGTGCATTCAGATTACAAAAACCCAAGACACCTACTAATCAGCCGTGAAGCATTCGTGAATGGCGGCGTGTGGCAACCCTGCCTTTCCATCGAAGCGGCGACCGCCTGATCAAATATGAAGGTGCCCAATCATGTAAGTTGTAAGTTTGAATGCTGACACTGCGCTTAACGGCCACTCCTCGTCATTACTTGTTAAGTGCGGCTTGTCCTCTGGCCTGCAGATTATGTTCTTGACCTAGGTTATAGATGAAGAGAGACATCAGGGCTATTTCCGAACGCCTGCCGGACCTTCGCTCGGGGCTCATCAAGAGAAACTGGGGCTCGTTATAGTCTCCGGCGGTACTTGAAATTTAGATGCGTCGATGTCGGATAAACCTTTCATCGAAGTCGCTGTTTCTGACTTACGATGTTGTTTACCTCTGCCGTCGTTTGTTTATGCGCTGTCTGCGTCTTTTGCTATCGGCTCGGATGCGTATTTGCTTATCTGGTTTATTTAGGCCTACTGAGTTTTTATGTTTGCGAGTGTTGTGCAAGTGGCTGTTCGTCCGTTTCGAAGATATATATATATATATATATATATATATATATATATATATATATATATATATATATATATATATATATATATATTATATATATAAATTTTTACGTAGAAAATGGAGCACTGTATGGTTATTTATTTGTTTATTTTTAAACGTATCCTATTAATGTTTGGAACGTTAATTCCTGATGCATTACACACACACACACACACACACACACACATATATATATATATATATATATATATATATATATATATATATATATATATATATATATATATATATATAGAGAGAGAGAGAGAGAGAGAGAGAGAGAGAGAGAGAGAGAGAGAGAGAGAGAGAGAGAATACTCACTAATTCATATACACATAACCTTATTGCTGTGATTGATTAGCATTGCAGATCAGCTCTAGAATTCTGTCAATCATCTGAATATTTTAAGCAGAAAAAGTACACAATCATATTGCTGGTAATATAGGGGATCTAATTTGGTGGATATCAAAGTTAATTAATATATTCTCAGTACTACCAATAAATAAGCTGTTTGGCTAAAATCTCGATCCAACGAGGAATTGATGGACCGGGATGACTTTCCTTTAAAGATATTATCTGACATTGATGCTGACCTCCATCCCAGGAAGAAATTGAATTACCCCTCATTAAAGGGATGGTATTAATGCAACATGCATCAGAGTTTTCGTTCTTTCCACCAACGATGGAATACTGTTAGAGATGAAAGTGACCCAGAAAGTGGAAGTTGGAAGGACCATACTTAATTGTGACAGTGAGTTACAGAAAATGGATGTTGGCAGGACCATTCTTCTTTGTGGAAGTGGGTTACAGAAAATGGAAGTTGGCAGGACAATAATTCTTCTGTGTGGAAGTGAGTTCCAGAAAATGGAAGTTGACAGGCCATTCTTCTTTGTGAAAGTGACTCACAGAAAGTGGAAGTTGGCAGGACCATACTTATTTGTGAAAGTGAGTTACAGAAAATGAGGTCTCTCGCAGAAGTTGATCCGAACCTTTCATCTTCTGGATGTCAGGAACCTCCCGGGTCCTTCCATTTTTCAAGAACTACTGTTCGCTTTTTGTAAGTCCTGTTTCTCCAGAGAAGTCATTGTCACTTAGACCATCTCAGGAAGGTATCCTAATTAGCCATTCTCCCTTAAGATGGTTTTCATTATGAAACCTGCTCCCGTAAGGGCGGGAGGGTTAGTACCGTCAGTGCACCTCACTCGGTGCACTGTAGGGAATTATTAAGGTTCCTTGCAGCGTCCCTTTGGCTGCTAGCTGCAAACCCTTTCATTCCTTTTACTGTACCTCCGTTCATATTCTTTTCTCCCATCTTACTTTCCACCCCCTCCTAACAATTGTTTCCAGTGCAACTGTGAGGTTTCCTCCTGTTACACCTATAAAACCTTTTTACTCTCAGTATTCGTTTCAGCGCCGAATGACCTTACGGGTCCCAGCGCTTGGCCTTTGGCCTAAATCTTATATTCCAATTCCAACATGAAACCTGCACTGAGACCTTTAGTGCCTGCACCCTGAAGACCTGTGGATGTTACTCACTTTGGAAACATCACCAACCACATTATTTTGAGGGGCCATGTTGTCGCCCTGGCCAGCATTAGAAGTCTTTCACTCGTTAGACTGCTAAACTGTAAAGTGGTCTTTCTATTGATGGTGATGCCCGTGAGTTTTCGAGAGGGGCCAGTGCTGATTTAGAGCAGATGCCGTTTTACTTGACGTGCATTGTTTGTTTGTTATTTTATCTTTATTCGTGCGTTATTGTCTTCTCTCTTTTAGTCTATTTTTCCACGCGTGTCTTCCTCTTAGTGAAAAGTTGCTTCGCAAGTCATTAGGTTTTATGGTTCTTTATTATTAAAATTTTTCATTTTGAATAATAATAATAATAATAATAATAATAATAGTATTATCGGAGGCATCATCCCTTGTCGAGTTGACTAAACTAATTATTATTATTATTATTATTATTATTATTATTATTATTATTATTATTCTGAAGTTGCGTAAACAGACTATAGAGTCAAAAAATATACTCTCATAGGGCATACCCGAAAATTTTGTTAATAGAAGAGGGGTGAATATTTTAGCAAATCTTACTTTAAGAGGTAATATAACTAGAATGAAAAAATAAGTGCTTTATCCAGACTGTCAATTTATTGTTTAAATTAAACATGTCATCTCGGTTCCAGTCTGTCGGTCGAGTCCAGAGGTCCACATCACCCCCACTTATTCCCTTTAACACCTTACCACGCATGCGTAGCCGGGACCCACGCTAATATAGGGCTGGCTTAATATAAACCGACCTATCAATTCAGCTCGGCAAGAAGGTCGCCATTACATGTTTAATTTAGAAATTCGTAATGTTTATGCTATGCTAATTTTCCCATCATTAGCATAAAATTAAATTAAGAGCAGGTTTCATTTGAGTCAAAGTGGAAAATACATGTGTGCTTTTTAATAAAAAAAAATGTACCTGACCTGGGAGATTAGTACGAGAAATGGTTATTGCTCTGTGATTTATCATGAAATGGAACTTGTATGAGATTGATTTCAACTCATTTGCATTGGAGGGACTCCAGGTTTGTACCCAATATGCATATATATGTATATTTATATATTATATATATATATATATATATATATATATATTTGTATATATGTATGTAATTATCTATATATATATATACTGTATATAAATAAATATATATATATATATATATATATATATATATATATTATATATGTTACATATGTATACATACATACATATATATATATATATATATATATATATATACATATATATATATATATATATATATATATATATATATATATATATATATATATATATATATATATATATATATATAATGTTTGAGCACCCTATTTCTTGTAAGCAAATTACATTGAGTGCTGATGCAGTTATGGCGTCTGTTATCTCTATTATATCTAGATAGCATTTCTCCAATTTACTATATCGTTTTAATGGCTGGAACATTAATCAGCGATTGTTGTCTTGTCCATCGCAGTCAACACTGGAGATAAGAACAAACAAGTTTAATAGCATTCATTTTAATATATATTTGTATATATAAGGAGAGTCTCTGTGGATTCAGCAGTATCCTCGCCTCAGTAGAGAAAAGCCCAAGACCGAATCCCCGGCGAGGACGGAGCGATGTCGGTATATGTTCCATCAAAGCCCATTAGGCCTCTCCTGATCCCGGCAATGGATTACAGTAGTTGTAGCTGAAAACTCTAGCCGAGATTCGGAGGATGAACACCATATTGTTACCCGTATGGGGGTAGTGCTGTCAGTGTATCTAGGCCTAATATTTCTTGGGGGGTCATTATCTAGGACTTATATTTCTTATGGTCATTATCTAGAACTAATATTTCTTGGGGGGTCATTATCTAGGACTAATATTTCTTGGGGGGTCGTTATCTGGAACTGATGTTTCTTGGGGGCCATTATCTAGGGCTAATACTTCTTGGGGTCGTTATCTAGGACTAATATTTCTTGGGGGTTGTTATCTAGGACTAATATTTCTTGGGGGTTGTTATCTAGGACTAATATTTCTTGGGGAGTCGTTATCTAGGACTAATATTTCTTGGGGGTCATTATTTAGGACTAATATTTCTTGGGGTCGTTATCTAGGACTAATATTTCTTGGGGTCGTTATCTAGTACTGATATTTCTTGGGGTCGTTATCTAGGACTAATATTTCTTGGGGGATCATTATCTAGGACTAATATTTATGTTCCCTCGTTCGAATCTCTCTCTCTCTCTCTCTCTCTCTCTCTCTCTCTCTCTCTCTCTCTCTCTCTCTCTCCTCTCGGAGGAAAAGTTTAGATTAGACGCGGATGTCCAAATACAAAGCGTCCGAAACAGCGGCGCGGAGGTTGAAATTCAATTATGTACCTCATGAAATAATATGATTTCCGGCCGCCCGGCTGCAAATGATGTTATGAAATGATTTCTGTCCGCGGAGCTGGAAATTAAATTTAGACATGGCCGCCGCCGTCGCCGCCGCCTCTCGCCTCTCGCTTTCGGACACTGTGCATAGCCGAATGGAGGCGTCCTTTGCGCTGGTAAAATGTTTAGTCCTTATTATACTGTCGTCTTAATTTTTTTTTTTTTTTTTTTTTTACATTTTTGGCCCCAGTGCTTCTGCCTCTTATTAAATCTTGATTTCCTAATTATCATCAAGCGTTTGTTCCTAATTTCTTTTTATATTTGTTTTAAACTGCAACTGATTTTCCAGTGCTTTTCCAAACCCTCCTTCTTCTTTCCAAAATGTTATTTCCCCTTTTGTAAATTATTACTCTTACAGTGGTTATTTCACAATTTTTCTTATTAATAATTTTCACTACTTACTTAAACACTTATTCAGTATTTTTTAATATGTATTCCCTACTTCTGCTTCAGTGTTATTCCCGCAAGTTTATTCATTCTTTCTTCATTATTTTCTTAAGCAAATTTTTGTTCTAATTTGCATTATTCATGCTTTCTTCAGTATTTTCTTAAGCAACATTTTTTTTCTAATTCACAGTATAATTCTTTCTTCAGTATTTTCATAAGTAAATTTTTGTTCTAATTTACATTATTCACGCTTTCTTCAGTATTTTCTCAAGCAAATATTTTTTTTTCTATTTTGCATTATTCATGCTTTCTTCAGTATTTTCTTAAGGAAATTTTTTTTCTAATTTGCATTATAATTCTTTCTTCAGTATTTTCTCAAGCAAATATTTTTTTGTTCTATTTTGCATTATTCATGCTTTCTTCAGTATTTTCTCAAGCAAATATTTTTTCTTTCTATTCTGCAGTATTCATTCTTCAGCATTTTCTCAAGCAAATACTTTTTGTTCTATTTTGCAAACGCATGAAGTTTCAGCGGTGCGCGCTGAGCAATATCAAATGCTAATTATTCTGACAGCCTTTGAGGAGAGGCATTAGTGCTGCCGCCGGTGCCCTGATTTTCTTGACTTATTTCTTAGTTTGCATTTATACATTTTTTTTCTTATTTGTTTGTTGCATCGTCTTTGTTTTTATTGTGCTTCCTGTATCTTTTTCTTAATTTCTCTTTGATGGTTTATCTCATTCATATATTATTGGCACTTATTTTTTTTAAGGTTCTAGTATAGCAAGTTATAAGGTTGTAGGCTTGTGGTTATTGTTGTTTTGTTTGCTTTTTGGAATAATAATCATAATAATATTAATAATAGTAGTAGTAGTAGTAGTAGTAGTAGTAGTAGTAGTGGTAGTGGTAGTGGTGGTAATGATCCCAGCTGTAGTAATGGTTTTAGGCCATTTATAAAGGGGTATCTACAGACACCCCCGTAGGGGGTTAGGACGTCACTGCACCTCATGTGGTAAACTGTAGGCGTTATTCTTAATTTATTCTTAATACTAACACTAGTTCACACGGCCAGCCACACTGGACTTAGAAATTTTCTTGATGTTAGAGAGGAGAGCGACACAGACCCTACCCAAATGGGTTTCAAGTTAACTCTAACTAAAAATTGATCAGAATGAACTCTGGACCTATGTTGAACAAAACTCCGCCTCCTTGAGGACGTCTACTTTACTCTTAATGGTTCAATTTTAACTCCCACTTTTGGTAAGGACAAATCAGGTCAATTTTGCTGACCTTTTCGCTTCATAACCTTTCTTCTAGCTCCTCCTTCCTTTCCCACATCTTGGAGGTTTGTTATGGTTATACTTCAATTTACTTGGTCTCATGGCTCATCACTTTAAACTATCAACATCGTCTCTCGCTCTCTCTCTCTTTCATAATCCGATCAGTGAATCTCATACTTATTCACTGCATAACACTTAAGGTTCTTCGGCCCCTAGCTACAACTCCCTTTCATTCCTTTTACAGTACCTCCGTTCATATTCTCTTTCTTCCGTCTCACTTTCCAGCCTTTCCTAACAATTGATTCATAGTGCAACTGCGAGGTTTTCCTCCTGTTACACCTTTCAAACCTTTTTACTGTCAGTTTCCGTTTCAGCGCTGAATGACCTCGTAGGTCCCAGCGCTTGGCCTTTGGCCTTAATTCTGTATTCTATTCTATTCTATATGTAGATATAAGTTATGTACTTTTCTAGCTGCGTTTGGTCCAGATCTTAACCGGAGTAAATCGGATTTTCGTAGCATTTTCGGATGAGTGGTTACAGTCTGTACCTGATATTCCAGAAAGGGCAAGAAGACGGCATTTCAAAGTCTGTCAAAGAAAAAACAAGTGAAAAATGCGCCGAAGTTTCTTCGGCGCAATCGAGTTTTCTGTACAGCCGCTACAGCGTGTAATCAAGGCCACCGAGAAGAGATCTATCTTTCGGTGGTCTCGGTATAATGCTGTATGAGCCGCGGTCCATGAAACTTTAACCATTGCCCGGTGGTGGCCTGTCCTACATTGTTAACAGAAGCACGATTATGGCTGACTTTAACCTTAAATAAAATAAAAACTATTGAAGCTAGAGGGCCGCAATTTGGTACGTTTGATGACTGGAGGGTGGATGATCAACATACCAATTTGCAGCCCTATAGCCTCAGTAGGTTTTAAGGTCTGAGGGTGGACAGAAAAAGTGCGGACGGATAGACAAATAGCCATCTCGATACTTTTCTTTTACAGAAAATTGAAAAAAAATCAAACAAGTTTGAACCCACTGAGCACATATTTCCACCAGTCCCACAAAAAACCTTGACATTTTTCTCTTAGGGGGCGGGGTTGGGGGAGGTTTATTAGCTGTGTGCTAGCAGCTATGCAAATTGGATCAATCCCGAATCCTAATTACCTCCGCCGGGTATAGCACGTCCCCCTCCCTCCCGATAAAATATCATTGGGGCTCATCAGTGACCTTTCCGAAATACCTTGCGGGCACCGAGACTAACAGACGCAGTTAAATGTGCAGCCTTAGTTGACCTTGCTAACCTTCATTCGCCGATGTAGGTTAATGAGATTAAATATGATTATGAACTATTTGTAGCTCTGTGTTTTCTTTTTTTTATGGTAGCACCATACGACGATGGCCTTGTGTCAAAGTAAGTGCGCGCGATGATCACAAACAAGTCTCTCTTGGGATATTTACGCGAATATATTTTGTGTTCATGAACTTTCATCTCTGAAATGTCAGGGGCTCTCGTGCGAGGCTGGGAGGAAAAAACTGTTCGAGTGTGACTGACATTGGCAGGCGACCTGCGTTTTATTGAACCTTATAATGGGAAGTTGTGTCATTCTGGCTTCTGGCCTTTCACATTTTCCATCCATCAACTTTTGCGGTCCTGAGGATCCATGGCAGTGTCATGGAGAGGTTTTAACAGAACCTTGTGTTGTCCTTCCTCCTTCTACCATCTGCCTGAAAAATTTATAATAATTTTCACTGCCCCTTTTCAAGTAAGTTCCTAACTCGAGTTATCCAGTACGACAGTTCCTTTTGCCACAGTTTGTGGGTGTCTTTTGGGCTTCACCGTGATACCTTTTGGCCCATCCACCGGGCAGTAGCTTAGGATTCTGGTGGAGGGTTTGTGAATACCAGACAAATTTACAGTGAAAGGAGGCTAGTTATTTCAACAAAGGAATCCATGCTGTTAAAGAAAGTTGTATTATATGGATACCATACAGTACTTGCAGCCCCAACCCAAATGCTGTCTCACCAAGGTTTATTTTATAGTAGTCACAGCTTAGCATATGCTACAAAGGTAGTAATTATCATTGATATAGGATACAATATACCACAAATATGACAGTTAAAATGAGTCAAAATGTATGATGAAATGTACTAATATTTGCTTTCAAAGAACAAACATATCCTTGTTAAACAAATGGTATGTTGATCATCCACCCTCCAATCATCAAACATACCAAGTTGCAGCCCTCTAGTACTAGCCCCTCTGGGATCACATATTATCAAATGCACTTAGAGACATTTGATCCCTGAGGGCTAGTACTAAACGTGGCAAAACGCATTTGATCCCCAAGGGGCTAGTACTAAACACGACGAAACACATTTGATCCCTGAAGGGCTAGTAATAAATACAGCGAAACAGTTTGGTTGAGTCGCTGTTTCGCCGTGTTTAGCACTACCCCCTCGGGGATCAAATGTCCATAAATGAATTGGTGATATCGACGAATTCCCTGAAAATTTCAGGAATTTCGTGGAGTCCCTGGTTTCACAACCATACTGTAACATATAAATATGACCTTCCGTTGCAGATTTGCGGATCAGCTACCAGGAAGACTGTGACGGAGGTCGCCAGCGCCCTCTGTGGAGAAGTGGCCAAGTTGAAGGACGATATCGAGGCAGAAGGAAGGCAGATGTCGTACAGCTCGGGTGAGAATTGTCGTTCTCTGGCTGTTTTCTTTTCATGTCAGAACTTTCATATCCTTTATTATTATTATTATTATTATTATTATTATTATTATTATTATTATTATTATTATTATTATTATTGAGTTTGTCATAATTAAACTTGATGTGATAGTGTACACTAAAACTTCCGTTATTCATAATTTCACTTTATGAAAGTCAGCAAAAATTAGGCTTGGTCAGCACTGAGGTGGTTAGCCACCAAAGGCTTATCCCAAAAATCACCGTATGTCAACAATAATTTTTGAAGCCGACAAGACCAGGCTGGTAAAAAATAAACTTTTTATATACAGTGCATGAGAATAAAGATAGAAATTATTATTAATATGATCTTGAACATTCTTATGATGTTGCAAACCTTCTTATAGGAAATTAAGTGGCTATGAAACAAGGAAGAGGCAAGTAGCTAGTATAAAAATTTGCAATTGTCTGTCTCTTGAGTTGCCTATTTTCCCATGAATTATTATTATTATTATTATTATTATTATTATTATTATTATTATTGGAGAAACAAATCCACAGTTATGTATGTGTACTGTACATATATTTAAAGACAAATTGTACAGAGAGTTTTTTGTACAGATTTGTCTTTAAAATATATGTACATAATACATAACTGGATTTGTTTCTCCATTTCAAGACTCATACTACTACGAGTATTTATTATTATTATTATTATTATTATTATTATTATTATTATTATTATTATTATTATTATTATTATTATTATTATTATTAAGTAACTGAAGGAAACCAGTCACATTGCCGAGATGAACATAGTGTAACCTGAAGTCTTCGTTTTTAAGTATTGAACATAGATCAAGGTAAAGTTTAAGAAGCTGGACAGCCAAATTCGAATGAAGAGTAAAGGGCAATAAGCAATGCAGCTGGGGACAACTAAGAAGTGACGCTACGAAGAAGATTCATTCTACAGCGTACCATTCAAGGCACACTGTAAGCAACAACAGTCTACAGGAAATATTAAATTAAAAGTATAACGCAGTGTGCCCAAATTTACAGGTCCAGACATGGCATGGCAAGCTTGTGCCCTCTACTGCCAGAAGACCAACTCGACCAGCTTTTGGACGCCAAGGTTCGAATTCAAGAACATGCCCCAAGTGCCCACCCATCTGCCAGATGGCACACCTTGCAACAGCGGCGATTACGTGTGCTTCAATCGCGAATGTGTATCCAGGGTAAGTTTGGTTTGGGGACTGAATAGTTAATCTTTGTTCACAGACTGAAATGAATGTATGAAACCAGGCATTTCGCGAACTGCCTGAAATGTCAGGCAGATAGCGAAATGCACTTAGGGACATTTGATCCCCCCAGGAGCTAGTACTAAACACGGGGAAACAGTGACTCACCTACTGTACATGTTTCGCCGCTCTTAGTGCTAGCCCCTGGGCGGTCAAATGTCACTAAGTGCATTTTGCTATCTGGCTGACATTTCAGGCAGTTCGTGAAATGCCTGGTTTCGCTACCTGCCTGTAACATATACTGTACATACACATTTTTTACTTTTACTATTTCGTACATTCATTTCAGTCTGTTAACAAAGATTAACACACACACAAACACTATATATATATATATATATATATATATATATATATATATATATATATATATATATATGTATATGTATATGTGTGTATGTATATATATATATATATATATATATGTATATGTATATGTGTGTATGTATATATATATATATATATATATATATATATATATATATATATATATATATATATATATAATTACAGTAACCATGATGACTCAATGACTTCTCAAATTTCACACATTTTTTGCATTTGCTTGTCACTACAAAGCCTGGCACCCAAATGGAACCATAGGAAGAAATTCTGACTTCCATGACAAGATTCGAACCCGCGTCAGTAGCATCAGAAGGAGGTAATGTTACCGACCTGACCACTAGAGCGCACCAAGGTCATTACAACTGCATAAGTATCGGGTAAAACGTAGGTTCTATATATACAGTACTTATGCATGTAGATATGTATATGTATAAACATGTATAATCTACTTTTTGCCAGGTACATATGTAGTTGTAATAACCACAATACTCTCGTGGTCAGGTCGGTAACTTGACCTCGCTCTGATACTCCGGATGTGGGTTCGAATCCTCTTGCAGAAGTCAGAATTTCTTCATATTCTTCCATCTGGATGTTAGGCTTTGTAGTGACTAAAGCATATACAAAAAAGTGTGAAGAATTCGAGAAGTTAGGAAGGCGTTGTGGTCATTAATATATATATATATATATATATATATATATATATATATATATATATATATATATATATATATATATATGCTAAAGTCATCATTGCATATTGTAGTGTGCTTGGTTTACTCCTAAGTGTTTCTTTCACTTCATGAAAGAATTTTATCAACCACGACGAAAAGACTCTGAACTTTTTACCAGCCCCTCCATCCTCTCCTTTTACTCAATTTCATTTTATTGGTCAGATTTCGTCCTGCAATCTCTTGCCTCATTTCACCCATTTTATTACCATTTCAGAAAATCCATTTCAATTTATAGTTTTTTTTTTTTTTTTAGTAAATGTCTCCTCGGTGTCTTTTCTTTGGTTAGACATTTTTACTTTCTCTCTCTCTCTCTCTCTCTCTCTCTCTCTCTCTCTCTCTCTCTCTCTCTCTCTTCTCTCTCTCTCTCAGTTTTCCTCTCCCTACTTTCCAGATCCGAAAAGCAAGAAGAATAACCCTCAGCATCTTTCTGAACTAATTCGTTACCCTGCTCATCAGGCAACACTTAATCTGGGGTTCTCGTGTTTCGCTCATTACGCGCCCTCTATGCAGAGAAAGGGAACAAGTTATTCCACATTCTGGGAATTGTCCGTGAACATTCCAAAATTATGCAAGCGCACACACACACACATAAATATATATATATATATATATATATATATATATATATATATATATATATATATATATATGTATATGTAAATACCTTGTGCCTCATCCCTCTAAGCAGTGAAGTATGTACTTGGTGGTCAGTCAATTTTGGGGTCGCAGCAAAGGTGGACAAAATTAGACCCAGAATGTCAACACTCTTAAATAATATTCTAAGGAAAAATAAGCGAATATTTCCTCTCGTTTCAAGGAAGGTTATATGTCAAAGTAGAGTCAGCTTTGAAGATAATTCCTGAGCTTGGCAGTTGGGGGAATGAAGTGTCTCTCTCTCTCTCTCTCTCTCTCTCTCTCTCTCTCTCTCTCTCTCTCTCTCTCTCTCGTTTTTTTTTTCATTTTCAACAGCGCAGACCTCTTCATCATGGTCATTACCCCTAACTAATTACTGTCATTATCATAACTAGTATCATATTCATTAGTATCATCATACCCACTGTCAATCATTATCATCATTATATTTCCCGAAGATAATGTTCCTATTGTTTTAATATCTGAATTTTTCATATCGTTTTGTCTGCGTAACTTTACCTATGCTCATTGGACCTTTACATTGCACCATTATCTTCATCATCATTAAAATCATCATAATTATGATCATCATTGTCATAATCATACCTATCATCGCTATAGCGTTAGACATAGAGGCCCACAATCTCCGTAAGGTGGGTCTGCCCTTCTTATCGCCTTCTCATTCCTCTCTCCTACAGGAAACCGCCGTGACGAACTTCCGTAGTGGCAAGGCAATGGTGCACCGCCCCGAGCAGACGCCCATGCCCAGGGGCATTGATGACTACCCCGAAATCGACGTGGACGACCTGTTCTCTTGAGCTAGGAAGCGGCAAAGACAGACAGACAGACAGACACGAAAGACTATTTGTGAGGACTTCGTTACAGAGCGTCCGTTGCGTTAACCACTTTCCTCAGTTATTAATATTAATATTACTATTATTATATTATATTTTTTATTTATTTTTTTTGTTAAAGTCATCATTGTTTTATTCGTGTTGTCCTTATGTATTTGATATATTTATTGTATTTAATGGATGTTTTGTTCAACTTAACTGCTAGGTATATATAGGCTGACGGTTACTGGCTATGAGCTTAAGAGCAATGTGTTATTTTACTGTAATGTTATGTATTACACATTGATTGGCTGTCATTGTTTCTGTATGATGGAAGTTAGTCTGTACTGTAACCAGTTTGACTTTGAGATTGTTAAAAATGTATTGTGTTAGTTTACACCCTTGCAGAAGACGTGTCTATAAATTGATTTTAAACGTTTAATTACTTTGTGGTAATTTTTCTCCTGATATTAATTAATATATCAAATTTCAGCAGAATTGAAATGGACGTCACTGACATATATGCTGTAATAAAAAGTATTCAGATATCATGTATTTGTATTTTATCATGGTTTTTAATAAAATAATAAAAATAAGTCCAGATATATTCTGTGGATCAGTGATTTGAATTAGTAAACGTAACTGTTTTGGAGGGGAAACGGTTATGATAGATATTTAATTACGAAAGTAATAAACGTTTCTATTAAAAAAATCGATATCAAATAGCGCAATAATGTGCTGAAAATTCATTAACATTAATGATGGGCTTTTGAGCTTTCCACATATTTTATTTTCATATGCAAGAAAAAAATAATAAAAACCCCACGCACGATATTATGGTGACATTTGGCAACTATCAGTTGGAGTTGCCTAACTTGCTAACATTTGGTGACGGGATCATGATTACATTTACGCCATCGTGATCCGTTCGTGCTAAGGTGTTTACATTTTGAGTGTACGTTTATTCATAAAGTCTCTGTCCCAGTAAAGTGTGTTTATATAGTTCAGTGGCGCATAAATCGAAACAATGGTTATTATTTCACCCGTCGGTGTTTGTAACGTCAGATCTTGGAGGCAAGTGAGGGCCAGCAACAGGAGGTCTGCTTTGTCCGTCATGCGAACGGGTTGTTAAGGATTGCTCACCTTCCCGGTAAACATAGATTACACAATGGATTGTCTATTTGGAGCTGCGATGAAATTGGAGGTGTGATTCAAAGGTAAGGTGTGTTTGGTCATGATTACGTGAGCTTGATCTGGAACGACAATGGAACGTTTGAACTGCAATGTTAGCCTACGTAGCCAATGTGTGTTTAGCCTATGATAGGTTAGGTTTAGCGATGCTTATCTATGTATATATTGTGCTAATTATGTAAGAGAGAAGTCTTTTATTTGCCTTACAACATAGTTCATTACAGTGGAGGATTCGATGTGACTTTTCGCTAAAACAGCGAAATTAGGGACGGAAATCTTCTTAAGATGTATCGTACGTCGGGCAGCAAGCAATTTCTCTGGCAAAATAAGTTTAGAGGAAACCGCGATGAATTCTGCATTATTTCACATTAGTTATTATATCATGAATATTATAATTGCTTGCGTACGTTGTTTTCTTTTTGTGGCAGGTTATTTCAAAACCAAATAAAATAATTTAAGAAACATATACTGAAATAAGAAGATACAAGTTGAACATAGACACAACAACTTCAAGGTTCTTTTGTGGATATTTTGTTTCATTTAAATGTAATTTTCTTCCGAAACTGAAAAAAAACTTATTAATTTGAAATTGTTTTTGGAAAGAAGAGAAATGAAGAGCACTGCACAATTTTTTTTTACCAGTTTTAGTTCGATACCATTTTCCTTGCGGGCAAAATTTAACTAAGCTAGGCTATATGAAATATTAATTAAAATCCATTGACAGGGCTTCGCTAAATCAGTGGTACAAACTTAGACTTCACAGTGAGTTAAACCAACTTTTATCGTGAACACACCAAGCATTTTATCAGGATTAGTAGTAAACATTACCTAAGCGGATTAATTGACCACCAGTGATGTACCGGACTGGCGTGAGAGAGGTTTATTGAAGGTTCGTCATATTGAAAATAGCGTAGCAATCAGCAGGTAGGCCTAATCTACTAAGACTCCAGGGGCTCCTAGATGTTACAGTGGCAGCTATTGTTGATGAAGCCAACCCATTATCATCGAAAAGTTTATTTTTAGTTGTTTGAACGTGTGGATCGCAACTGAAAAGTGACGAATTGCGTTTTATTATCAGCTTCACCGTACATGTTTTAAGCTGTTTTAACGTTTATCCAAGAAATAGTCCTATTTATAATCCAAGACTGGTTTTGGGTCTAGTTTCTTGCCTCATTTTGAAGAATGTCGCTGTTACCAACTCTTCCCCCAATTTGCTCAACCTTAGGAACGCAAACAGACTCGTAAAATCCAAGTTTATGCCCATTTTGGCCCATGAGCCCACCCCCTTTCCCGGAAACTCAAATCCCCTCAGACCACTGTTGAAGCTAACGAAAAGAATCTGGAGGGAAACCTCTTACCTTTTTTTTTTTTTATCGCTAAACTTTGTAAAAACTTTGGTCGTCTTGTAACCTATGGGAGACCCAAGTACAAGTTCACCCCTCCCCTCCTTCAGTTTTTATTATTTTAAAACATTTTTGTTTAATTCTGCCGTAAACAACTTTACGTATTCTAACATGCTCAAAAAAGTATGGACTTTTCGCCCTCCAACAGCCGTTCCTTGATATTTTTTACCTTCCTCGGTTGCATTGAAACTTTGGTTTTTCACTTGTTTAACATATGCAGGGGGTCATGTTTTTTTTTTCTCTCAAAGCATATGCAAGAAGACGTAGATATTTCGTCCGTATAAAAACACCTAGTTTAGACTTTTTCTTGTTAGCCTTGACTAGATGCATTAAGCCACGGGTTTTTCTGAAGATAAATGTGTGTAACCACGCACATAATCTTCTCTTTTATTCATAACGACACGTTGATTTTTCATTTTTTGCCCACTAACATGCACAGTGATGCAGAGGTTCATTTTGACGTGCAATAGCCCAAAGAGATCTTGGATATTGATCATGCGCAATGTAGGCCTAGGCGTAAATTTTTCTTTTTACTTCCAACCTGCGACGGTGGCTGGGTGCATGTCTTTTCAATATCCTCAGTAAGGTGTAGAAGTTTTGTTGTATTGCATGCCCAGTCAGGGGGTTCAATTTTAAAATTTTCATTATTTTTTATTTTATTTTAACGCCTAGTAGGCCGTGGATATTTGTTTTCTTGACATTTGCAACGAGGTGTAGAATTTTTTCTTAATTATTTTTTGTACTCTAATATGCGAATAAAGTATAGCATTGATCTATGTTTAACTTTTGTGAGGTACCATTTTTCGGGAGGGGGGCGCCCTGTTATTTAATTTGGCCAGTTAACACTTACAACTAGATTTTGTGCGTTATGAGAAATGATGCGAGTGTTTAATGTTCATTAACGGGAGCTATGAAGCATGAATTTTCCACCTCGGCAAATGCAGCGTGGGATGAATTTCTTGTTTTTCAGTGTGTTCAGTGAAGCGTGGATTTTTTTAAACTGAGTTATGTCACGTGTAATAAAGTCTAGATATTGTATTCACCCTATAATGAGATTTTGAAATTTTTTATATTTTTCAAAAAGTTTCGTTCGTTTAGAACGAAATATATTTTGTGTAATGATGGTAAATGGTAGTAATTATTATTATTATTATCATTATTATTATTATTGTTATTATTATTATTATTATTAGTATTATTATTATTATCATAATGAAATAAGCGAGAACAACTTTAATTTTGTTTGTTTGGTAAACAAAGTATATATTGACTAGGGATAAATGATAGTAATTATTATTATTATTATTATTATTATTATTATTATTATTATTATTATTATTATTATAATGAAATAAGCGACAACAACTTTTTAATTTTTTTTTATTTTGGCAAACATACCAAATCTGTTAATTGCATTCCGTCAGCTATTTCCTCAAATCCCAAAATCCGGGAAAAATGTTCGCCTTTCCTTTTTTTGAACAGTTCGTTGAACAAACAAAATAGGACCAGGGAAATGTTTTTGGGATCTGGCAGACCATTAAAGGCTTCGTAAACGTGTGCCCTGCCACTTCTTTCATTTTTTCCTGTTTTCCTTTATTTTTTCTTTTTTTCCTTTTTATTTCTCACTTTTTCCTTTTTCCCTCATTTTATTTTCCTTTTTGTTTCTTTTCCCTTTTTTCCTTTTCCTTTTTTACTTTTTTACTTTTTCCTGTTTTCCTTTTTCCTTTGTTCCTTTTCCTTTGTTCCTTTTTCCTTTGTTCCTTTTTCCTTTGCTCCTTTTTCCTGTTTTCCTTTTTCCTTTGTTCCTTTTCCTGTTTTCCTTTTTTCCTTTGCTCCTTTTCCTGTTTTCATTTTCCTTTCCTTCATTTTTTCCTTGTTTCCTGTTCATTTTTCATTTTTTCCCTTGCCCTTTTTTCTTTTTTTTTCCTTTTTTTCTTTTGTTTCCTTTAAAAAAATTTTGTTCCGAGGGACACCGCCTAAACGGCCTCCCATTTCCCGGTTTCTATAGACCCTCAAACTTCCACGGGTGATGATGGTCAATGCTCCTGGATTTCGTGAGAGAGAGAGAGAGAGAGAGAGAGAGAGAGAGAGAGAGAGAGAGAGAGAGAGAGAGTCAGTTACTGGGGAGAGAGAGAGTCGGTAACTTGGGGGGAGAGAGAGAGATTATCGGATGCTGGGGAGAGAGAGAGAGAGAGTCGGTTACTGGAGAGAGAGAGAGAGAGAGTCTGTTACTGGGGAGAGAGAGAGAGTCCGTTACTTGGGGGGAGAGAAAGAGTCCGTTACTGGGGAGAGAGAGTGAGTCTTACTGTGAGGGGGGGAAGAGAGAGAGAGTCGGTAACTTGGGGGGAGAGAGAGAGTCGGTTACTGGGGAGAGAGAGTCGGTTACTGGGGAGAGTCGGTTACTGGAGAGAGAGAGTCAGTTACTGGGGAGAGAGAGAGAGAGAGAATCGGTTACTGGGGAGGGAGAAGAGAATATGGTTTCTTTATTCTGAAAGAGAGAGAGACAATCGGTTACTGGAGATATATATATATATATATATATATATATATATATATATATATATATATATATATATATATATATATATATATATATATAGATTCGATTACTTGTGAAAGAGAGAGAGAGACAGAGCCGGTTACTGGGGTGAGAGAAGAAAATACGGTTTCTTCACTGGTGTATGTTAATGTCACTAGTATGAAACTGAGAGAGAGAGAAAGAGAGAGAGTTAAGACACTACTTCAAAAGAACTTGGGAAGCAGGAAGCAAGCATTCAAATGCATCCTTCATACTAGGTCGTAAAATCCTTCATACTAGGTCGTAAAATCCTTCATACTAGGTCGTAAAATCCTTCATACTAGGTCGTAAAATGCGACTGGCCGTTCCGTTGGTCTTTTCAAATTGAAGATTGGTTGGATTTTATGGAATCTCTCGTATTTATTTGGATTTTAATACTCAGGGGAGCGCAATCGCTCTGTGTTCAACTTAGTATGGAAATGAATATTCAGGCCAGTTATCTACAAAACTATGTGATTATTATTATTATTATTATTATTATTATTATTATTATTATTATTATTATTATTATTACCGCACCAGATAATTCATAATTACTCGATCAGTTCAACAAAACTTGCTCAAGAGGAAGTTACTTTAACAAAGTATGTGGTTATTATTATTATTATTATTATTATTATTATTATTATTATTATTATTATTATTATTATTATTATTATTATTGCACCAGGAAATTCATAATTACTCGATCAGTTCAACAAAACTTGCTTAAGAGGAAGCTACCTTAACAAAGTATGTGGTTATTATTATTATTAGTATTATTATTATTATTATTATTATTATTATTATAATTATTAATCCAGATAATTCATCATTACTCGATCTATCCAATAGAACATGCTTAAAAGAAACCTAGTTTTCAAAGCCAGCTTTCACTGAACAGAAAACCTAATTCATCGAAAATGAAAAAGCACAATGAACGAAAAGTGAATAACGTAACCAAACCAACGGGAAAAAAAATTAATATTTAATAAAAAACGCAGATCCACAAAAAGCGAATATAATTCTGGAAAGTGGGGCACAGCGCTCTGAAGCAACGAACTCCGTAATTGAAATCCGGAGGATTTATTGATTTTCGAGTGACGTGGTATGCCGGGAATCCAGCGGGAATCGCTGGAATCCGGGCCCCGGTTGTTAGAAACGCAATATCTGTTACCAGGAACCTGTGAAGTGTTTCCGGTAGCCTAACGGAACTCCGTGTGGGAACTATCCTTTGAAAGCGGACGTGTATTACTGGGGACCTGCTGCTTGTTATTGGGAACCTGCTAATTTGCTACTGGGAACCTACCGGGGTCTTGTTGCTTGTTAATGGGAACCTGCTACATATTACTAGGGACCTGCTAAGCGTTAGTGGGAACTTGCTATGTGCTACTGTGAATCTACCACATAGACCTGTTACGTGTTACTTGGAATCTACTGTACTGTTTTACTGGGGACCTGTTAGTTGTTACTGGGGACCCGTTGATTGTTACTGGGAACCTGTTTGGTGTTACTGTGAATCTACATGGACCTGGGTTCCTGTTACATGTTACTTGGAATCTACTGTTTTTACTGGGGACCTGTTAGTTGTTACTGGGGACCCGTTGATTGTTACGGGGAACCTGTTTGGTGTTAATGTGAATCTACATGGACCTGGGGTCCTGTTACATGTTACTTGGAATCTACTGTTTTTACTGGGGACCTGTTAGTTGTTACTGGGGACCCGTTGATTGTTACTGGGAACCTGTTTGGTTTTACTGTGAATTTACATGGACCTGGGGTCCTGTTACATGTTACTTGGAATCTACTGTTTTTACTGGGGACCCGTTACTTGTTACTGGAAGCTGTTACATGTTACTTCGGACCTGTTATGTGTTACTGGGAACCTACCATGTGCAACAGGGAATCTGCTACGTGGACCCGGGGTCTTGTTCCATGTTGCTGGTAACCTGTTACTTGTTTCCGAGGATCTGTTACTTATTACTGGGAACTTTCGTCGTGTTACTGGGAACCTGCTACGCTTTACTAGGACATTGCTCCGTTCTAAAGGGAATCTACTACGTGGACCCGGAGTCCTGTAGAATGTTAGCGGGAACCTGCTATGTGTTACTGGGAACTTGTTGGAACACATTTTGTAACTCTTATCAGAAATCCCACGTAAGCTGCTTGATTTTAACTTAACCCTTATGGAACTAACTTCATTTACAAGCAACCCATCGTAAGTCATCGTGAATTTGTGTAAATGTGATTCCAGTTTAAAATTTCGAGAAATTAAGTCGACGGTTACTGAGAATTCACCTTAAGTTTCAGGGAATTTAAATAAGTTTTCTAAGTTTTCGGAAAAGAAAACTATTGTGCCGGTTTTGTCTGTCCGTCCACACTTTTTTCTGTCCGCACTTTTTCTGTCCGCCCTCAGATCTTAAAAACTACTGAGGCTAGAGGGCTGCAAATTGGTATGTTGACCATCCACCGTCCAATCGTCAGACATATCAAATTGCACCCCTCAAGTCTCAGTAGTTTTTATTTTATTCAAGGTTAAGGTTAGCCAAATTCGTACTTCTGGCAACGATACAGGATAGGCCACCACCGAGCATTGGTTAAAGTTTCATGGGCCGCGGCTCATACAGCATTATACCGAGACCACCGAAAGATAGATTATCGGTGGGCTTCATTATACGCCGTTGCGGCTGTACAGAAAACTGGATTGCGCCGAAGAAACTTCGGCGCATTTTTTACTTACGTTACTTTCTGGTCTAGGCTAGATAAGAACACTTGATCTGCTAGTCGGTTTGGCACTCGCATTGAGTGGGATGTTAATCTGGAAATAAGGCTGTTGTCTCGAAGACTAATTGAATGTTGCCACAATCTTAGAAATGTGGAGAAAGTTATTGTAGACCCCATTTTGTTTTCATTGCATCCATTACAGGATTTATATATATATATATATATATATATATATATATATATATATATATATATATATATATATATATATATATGTATATATATATATATATATATATATATATATATATATATATATATATACAATAGAAAGATGTGTATCTCCAGATGGAATAAAAGAGCCCAGTAGCCCAGGGGAATTATAATGAAGACCACTTCACAGTGGAAATGGGGAAAAGAAAACGATTTGGCATTGGAGTAAAACAATCGGGAAGACCCACTCGCTCATTTCTTGGTCACGAATGCTCTTGCCTGAAACTTGGCTCGCTTGAGCTGAAAGTTTGTCAAACGGTTGTTGGTGTGTATAGGCTATCAGCATGGCATAAACGTATATCCCGTTTTCAACTTCTCTAGAACGTTGCATCCATTTCGGTTAATCAAGAGAATTCAAGGTTTTTCAGATGCGAATCACGGCTACTTTTAAGGGGAAGTTATTAAGCAATTGTGAAAATTTGGTGGGGCCACTTGAATATCATCTCTAGAATTCGTGGCCTAGAAATGACAAGATATTTAACGCTCCCATCTGTGGCGTAGATTCGAGTTTGTTCAAACTGAGGCTCCTGGATCTTGATGGCTCAGTATGGATCTAAAGTTGTAAATATGAACATGTTAGAGATGATTTGTGAAAATCTGCCCCAGAACAACGTTTTACGTAGGAACATATAAAGGAAAACCTTACCATACAACTGTACCTCCAGTCATGTTCTCTTTCTTCCATCTGACTTTCCACCTTCTCCTAACAATTGATTCATAGTGCAGCTGCGAGGTTTTCCTCCTGTTACACCTTTCAAACCTTTCTACTCTCAATTTCCGTTTCAGCGCTGAATGGCCTCATAAGTCCCAACGTTTGGCCTTTGGCCTAAATTCTCTATTCCATTCCATTCTACTTTTCCCGGAGATAATACCTCGTGCCGTCGTCCTAGTCTGGCAATGATTATTGACGTTGCCACGCCGGGGGACGACTTTCTTGTCGCAGGTTCGTCCCACAAGGGATGAAAAGGCTTTATCTCCACGAGTTGGAAATCACAACAACATTTCGCGGCGTCTCCCAGCGGGATTATGGGATGGTGTTGAGCCGATGTACTTTGATTGCTCGTCTTGTCGGCTAGGAATTAAGGCATGATACTTGAATACAAATGAGCGCCTGCACACTGATCGAAGGACATTTAGGATTTATTTTTGTACTGTCCCTCGACTATTGAGCATTAGAGAGAATTTCTGGGATTCATTACCATTTATATCAGTGCTTAGAGTGGCTGCTTCATCTGTTACTCCTACAGATTTAATTCCCGGTGATTAGAGCATTAGAAGGGCCTCTCGCCACAAAAAAAAAAAAAGAATTGAGTTATAAGCCATCTAAGTTTTGGAAATTCAACCTGCTCTAATATCTTTTATTTTTCAAGATACAAAGTTGAATTTTGTATGAGATGGAGTATTTGCGATCAGGAATAGACAGTATGCATAAAAATATTATAGTTCAACCCCAGTCCCTTTTTGGGAAAAAAAGGGGGATTATGTTAAAGCTGATCAGGCGAAAAACGCCATTATCAAAAGTTGGGGCCTGAGGCCCTTCTAATGCTGAACGTCTGATATACTTAAAAAAGTAAGTATGACTGTGGTATTTACTGTTTTGTCATGAATCTGTTGACTGACTCTTTCTGTTTCTGGAAAATAAAGTAGTTTCTCAGGCCATAGACGATCACTCGTATACTAATTTTGTTTGTCTCGATTTCCCGCAAGGAATATTGTTAATCTTACATTGTTTCACACTCCTAAGGGACTGCTGTACGCCAGACTCCGCGTAGATTCTTTACATTAACGCCACTTATACACACCTACTCTTGATTTTGGTGCAGTTGTATTTTACTATGGGAGCATCTAACTTGGCTACCATACTAATTATCCGTCTGTCTCTCTGACCTGCCTGTGTCAGTCCGTGTGTCAGTCATAGTTATTTTGTAACTATCATTTTACACGGGTGAAGGGATTTCGTCTCCCTTTTAGTTTTCTGTAAAAGAAAACTATTGTGCCGGCTTTGTCTGTCCGTTTGCACTTATTTCTGTCCGCGCTTTTTCTGTCCGCCCTCAGATCTTAAAAGCTACTGAGGCTAGAGGGCTGCAAATTGGTATGTTGGTCATCCACCCTCCAGTCATCATACATACCAAATTGCAACCCTCTAGCCTTAGTAGGTTTGATTTTATTTAAGGTTAAAATTAGCCACAATCGTGCGTCAGGCAAAGATATAGTTCAGGCCATCACCGAGCCGTGGTTAAAGTTTCATGGTCCGTGGCTCACACAGCATTATACCGAGACCACCAAAAGATAGATCTATTTTCGGTGGCCTTGATTATAGCTGTACAGAAAAGTCGACTGCTCCGAAGAACCTTCGGCGCATTTTCTACTCGTTTCTATCTGCCATTCTGCCCATTATTTGTCTGTTTGTCTGTCGTTTCTTGTCACCTTGTGATGGGAACCTCACATGTATGGTGGGAGATATTTCGTCTTTTTTTCCCCCATGTGTCAATCTGTCTTCCTGTCCGCTGTTTGTCTGTCCATCCGCGGGTCTCTTCTTCACTGCATCTGTCACGCTAACCTTGTCATCGCAACTCCTACCTCATGCGCAGATGCGCATGAAGAAGTGTCGTTCATGAGTTCGTGTATCGCAGATATCTTGCCATCTCATCTGCACAGTTGAAGGGGTTTCTCTCAGACTTCGTACAAGGCAACGCCATCATGCATATCCGTAGGGGGGCAGTACCGTCGGTGCACCTCACTTGGTGCACTGTAGACATTACTAAAGTTTGGCCCCTAGCTGCAACCCCCTTCATTCCTTTAACAGTACCTCCATTCATATTATATTTCTTCCATCTTGCTATCCACCCTCTCCTAACAATTATTTCATAGTGCAACTGCAAGGTTTTCCTCCTGTTGCGTCTGTTAAACCTACCTACTGTCAATTTCCTTTCCAGCGCTGATTGACCTCATAGGTTCCAGTGCTGGCCTTTGGTCTAAACTCTATATTCCATTCCATTCCATCATGCATAGATGTGCGCGATCTGCCACCTGTCCGTCAGGGCATCCGTCACTTTCCTGGTCATGGTAGCTCCTCCTGCACGGTTGGAAGGATTGCAGTCAAACTTGGATCAGAGAATAGACCAGGGCCGTCCAGCCCCATGCCCGTGGGCCAAAAGTGGGCCGTTTGATTTTGAAAGTGTCCCCTCTGGAGAAAAATAAGTAAAAGTATATTTCTCTTTTTTATGTACATACATACACACAGGTGGCCCGCATGACTTTTTGTTTTTTCAAGAGTGGCACTCAGACTAAACAACTTGGGTCAGGCCCTGGAGTAGACTATCATGCGTCGATATGCTTGAAGGGCGGTCGTCAGGTATATGATAGACTTTTGACAGTCTTCTACTGTTTATATTTTGTTGGGAAAAGCGGATTAATTTCCATTTGCAAAGATCGTAGCCGTGTCGCCTTCCATAGTTCATCAGACGGGTTGGTGTCGATAAAAGGAAGCAGTGCCCTCAGAATGCATGTTGTGTTGCCATTGGCATTTATTATTATTAGTTTTTACCTGTCATATGTTTGCTTTGGAAATGTATTAGTACTATTTCTGTCTAGTTCCTTTTTATTTGTTAATGAGCTGACTTTTAATATTTCTCTCTATCGTTTTCGTTTGAAAGCAAATTATTATCTGCTATAGCTACAGCTTTAACTTCTTATCAAAATGAACATATAAACGGCAATAAAATCTGCGTATCAGGAAGGTGAAAATTTAATATAACAAAGAATGGTGCTGCGAAAATGAATTGTATTCACAAAGAGACAGCTTCCGAAATAAAAGCAAAACTTCAAATGAAAACCAGTTCAAATAAAAATAATAATAGGGGAAAGATGAAAATTACCCTAAGGGTTGGGATGAGGCGGGGGTGGGGGAGGGGAGAGGAGCTGTGAGAACTAAGCCCTACATATTGCCGCAAAATGCAAAGTGTGACGCGAGCAATTGTTTGCATTGCAGTTTGACAGGAGGAACCACTGCAGTCGTATGTGCTTTACCAAAGCGTCGTTCAAGCTGAAAAATCTTGCAATCTCTTATAGATTCAGTCTATTTGTGGAAATGGACAAAAGAATTTGCTTAGATTTAGTCCTGTGGAGGAGAGAGAGAGAAGGAAATTGTCCTACAGGTAGATAAACGAGCTCTGTTAGAATCAGTCATTTTGAGGAGGTTGACAAACGAATAGTTATGGGTTCAGTCCTGTCAAGGGGAGACGTAAACTAATTCTGTACCATTCAGTCCTTTCGATACGGTAGACATCCCTTAGGGGGGGTAGCGCCATCAGTGCACTTCATGCGGTGCAATGTAGGCATTACTTAAGGTTCTTTGCAGCGTGCCTTCGGCCCCTAGCTGCAACCTCTTTCGTTCCTTTTACTGTACCTCCGTTCATGTTCTCTTTCTTCCATCTTACTGTCCACCCTCTCCTAACAATTGATTCATAGTGCAACTGCGAGGTTTTCCTCCTGTTACACCTTGCAAACTTTTTCACAGTCAATTTCCGTTTCAGCGCTGAATGGCCTTAGTTGCCCCAGTGCTTGGCATGTATGCCTAAAATCTATAAATCAGTCTATATATCAGTCGATACGGTAGGCAAATTAATGTCTTCGGATTCAGTCCTAACTAGAAATGAGAGTATCGGCAAAGAATCATCTTAGATTCAGTCCTCTTAAAGAAGCAAAACAAATTGTCTAAGATTCAGTCTTACCGAGAAAGGAGAGAAACTTAATGTCCTAGATTTTGCCCTATAAACAAGGGCGATTAACAGGACGTATGAGACCGAATCCTTTCGATGAGGTGGACAAATGAATTGCCTTATATTCAAGCCTATCGAGGAGGGAGATAAACAAAACGATTTAATCTTTTCGACGGGGGAGGCAAACAGATTACTTTAGATTCAATCCCATCGAGGGGTGAGTGAAAAAGAATTGTTAGATTTAATCCTGTCGAGATAGACAGCTTAATTTAATTAGATTCTATCTTATCGATGAGGGGGAAGGGATGAACTAGCTTCATTCGTATCAAATAGGGAGGGAAGGGAACGAATTCATTTTTAGATTTATTATTGTCGAAGGACGAGAGAAACTTTCTGTCTTAGATTGAAGCCTTTCAATCAGGTAGACACAAGAATTGCTTTAGATTCAATCCTATTGAGGTTATTGGGGGTCGAATTGTGCAGACTAACAGATTATATCAAGATTCAGTGCTGTTAAGGAGCCAGACTAACGGACTGTATGAAGATTCAGTGTTGTTAAGGAGCCAGACTAACGGACTGTATGAAGATTCAGTGTTGTTAAGGAGACAGACTAACGGATTATATCGAGATTCATTGTTAAGGAGCCAGACTAACGGATTGTATCAAGATTCAGTCTTAAGGAGCCAGACTAACGGATTGTATCAAGATTCAGTGCTGTTAAGGAGACAGACTAACAGATTATATCGAGATTCATCGTTAAGGAGACAGACTAACGGATTATATCGAGATTCATTGTTAAGGAGCCAGATTAACAGATTGTATCAAGATTCAGTGCTGTTAAGGAGCCAGACTAACGGACTGTATGAAGATTCAGTGTTGTTAAGGAGACAGACTAACGGATTATATCGAGATTCATTGTTAAGGAGCCAGACTAACGGATTGTATCAAGATTCAGTCTTAAGGAGCCAGACTAACGGATTGTATCAAGATTCAGTGCTGTTAAGGAGACTGACTAACGGATTATATCGAGATTCATTGTTAAGGAGCCAGATTAACAGATTGTATCAAGATTCAGTGCTGTTAAGGAGCCAGACTAACGGATTATATCGAGATTCAGTGTTAAGGAGCCAGACTAACGGACTGTATCAAGATTCAGTCTTAAGGAGCCAGACTAACGGATTGTATCAAGATTCAGTGTTGTTAAGGAGACAGACTAACGGATTATATCGAGATTCAGTGTTAAGGAGACAGACTAACGGATTATATCGAGATTCATTGTTAAGGAGCCAGATTAACAGATTGTATCAAGATTCAGTGCTGTTAAGGAGCCAGACTAACGGATTATATCGAGATTCAGTGTTAAGGAGCCAGACTAACGGATTGTATCAAGATTCAGTGTTGTTAAGGAGACAGACTAACGGATTATATCGAGATTCAGTGTTAAGGAGCCAGACTAACGGATTGTATCAAGATTCAGTGTTGTTAAGGAGACAGACTAACGGATTATATCGAGATTCAGTCTTAAGGAGCCAGACTAACGGATTGTATCAAGATTCAGTGTTGTTAAGGAGACAGACTAACGGATTATATCGAGATTCAGTGTTAAGGAGCCAGACTAACGGATTGTATCAAGATTCAGTGTTGTTAAGGAGACAGACTAACGGATTATATCGATTTCATTGTTAAGGAGCCAGACTAACGGATTGTATCAAGATTCAGTGCTGTTAAGGAGCCAGACTAACGGATTATATCGAGATTCGTTGTTAAGGAGCCAGACTAACGGACTGTATCAAGATTCAGTCTTAAGGAGCCAGACTAACGGATTGTATCTAGATTCAGTGCTGTTAAGGAGCCAGACTAACGACTGTATCAAGATTCAGTCTTAAGGAGCCAGACTAACGGATTGTATCAAGATTCAGTCTTAAGGAGCCAGACTAACGGATTGTATCAAGAGTCAGTGCTTTTAAGGAGCCAGACTAACGGATTGTATCAAGAGTCAGTGCTTTTAAGGAGCCAGACTAACGGATTGTATCAAGATTCAGTCCAGTTAAGGAGGTATACCAAAAATCGAGGAAAGAGAGAAACAAATTATCAGAGGTTCGATCCTTTCAGGGCGAGAAGGAAATAAATTGATTCAGTCCTTTTGAGGAAGTAGGCAAACACATTTTCATTACTTAAGATTCTTTGCAGCATGCCTTCGGCCCCTAGATGCAACCCCTTTTGTTCCCTTTACTCTACCTCCTTTCATATTATCTTTCTTCCATCTTACTTTCCACCCTCTCCTAACAGCTGTTTCGTAGTGCAACTGCGAAGTTTTCCTCCTGTTACACCTTTCAAACATTTTACCGTCAATTTCCGTTTCAGCGCTGAATGACCTCATAGGTTCCAGTGCTTGGCCTTTGGCCTAAACTCTGCATTCAGTTCAGTTCCTTGGATTCAATCCTTTATGGGTGTAAACAAAGGGAATGGGTTAGATCAAATCTTATCGAGTTGGGAGAGGAATGAATCGTTCCAGAATCAGTCACACCGGGCGGGAGAGACGAGCGTTGTCATCTGGCCGGCCCTATGAGAGCTGAAAGTCAGCTCAGTGGTCCGGTTAAACTACTTTAATACTACTACTTACACTCAAACCTTTCGATAGTGACGCAAGAAGCAGCATGACCAAATCAGAGCTTTAATCCAGGCAGGGACGAATCAATTCAGTTTAAAACTTCCCTTGCTGAGAGGAAGACGAGAATTTTGGCCTCCAAACAATGCTTTCGATGTTGGTAGTCAGATTTGGAAATGAAGGCAGTGTGTGTGTGTATACTATATATATATATATATATATATATATATATATATATATATATATATATATATATATATATATATTATATATATATATATCATTTTTATATATAAAGCGATAATCCACAATTATGTATATCAGCAAAAACTATTTTGAAACAATGTAAGTAGAAAAATTTTTTAAAATGGGAGCTTTCGACCGTGTATGTATGTGTGTATGCATGTGTGTTTGTGTGTGTGTGAATATCTTGTAACTGCAGTAACATTTAACCTATTTGGAAGATTTGTTTCTAAGCTGAATATTTTATTTGTAAAGTACATTCCGTCTTAACCCACCCAACTCTCTCTCTCTCTCTCTCTCTCTCTCTCTCTCTCTCTCTCTCTCTCTCTCTCTCTCTCTCTCTCTCTCTCTCTCCCCGTATCAAAGGAGTAAAACCAGTAATTCTTCACCACCGATGCATTGCGGCTACCATAATTTAGGGCAACACTTAGTCGGTCACGCTGCAGAAGCAGACTTTTTTTTTTCTTTTTTTTTCTTTTATTCTCGCTTGGAATTCTCATCGACCGGGTCTTTAACATACTGACACTCCTCCTTCTCTTACTTCCTTGGCTTAAGCAAATGTCGATAAGGCTTTTACCGTGTTGAGTCAAAGCGTCGAACTTGCGAGATATATATATATATATATATATATATATATATATATATATATATATATATATATATATATATATATATATATATATATATATATATATATATATATATATATGTGTGTGTGTGTGTGTGTGTGTGTGTGTGTGTGTGTGTGTTTTATCACATACAACACGCGTGACATATTTACACCCACGGACATAGACACAGGAATATCAAATTAATATCGATTTCACTATACCTTGGGAATGAATTGAATGCGAAATTAAGTTATATTTGTGTTTTAGTACCTGTGCACATATAAGTCTATATGTAGATATATATGTATATATGTTTATATAATTGTGTGTGTATATATATAATATATACACACACATATATATGTGTTTTATATTGTGTGTATTTGTATAGATATATATACTGATATATATATTATATATATATAATATAAATATTTTTTATGGGAAAGGACCATGAATAGTAAATTTTTCAATAAGTTTATTTACTTTTTAACTATTAACTTTTTTTTAGAGTAATTTTTATTTCAATGTTGTATCTTGCTTTGTTCTGCTGTATCCAATGTGTTTTGCGTGTCAACAAAAAACAATACGTTTTGCTGTATTGTTTATCAGTTTTTTCTCTTTCAATTTATCCTGGATGATGAGACATTGATCTCTAAAGGGAGCAGTAAGAAAAAGTGACTTAGGCTTCCTGCGGTCTTATTGTACGTCTTCTAGTTTGTTTGTGTGTGTTTATATATATATATATATATATATATATATATATATATATATATATATATATATATATATATATTATATATATATATATATATTATATATATATATATATACTGTATATATATTTATGTGTGTATATATGTACATACGTATACATATGTATATTTTTTTAAATATACCTTCTACCAGTACTAATATGTTGATTTCACCTAACGATCCGACATGGTTTCCACTCAGATGTTTTTCCATTATGGATATTAGTATAACTTGAAAGAGACTCGGCCAAATAGAGAGAGAGAGAGAGAGAGAGAGAGAGAGAGAGAGAGAGAGAGAGAGAGAGAGAGAGAGAGAGAGAGACTCTCCTCTCTTTCTGAACCAGGAAGTTTATGTTTATGTAAGTAAATTCATTCGTAAAACATCGATAACAACAGTAATAAGATCTTTTCTTTTCATGGATACTATTATAACTTGAAAAAGACTCTGCCAAGTAGAGAGAGAGAGAGAGAGAGAGAGAGAGAGAGAGAGAGAGAGAGAGAGAGAGAGAGAGAGAGAGAGAGAGAGATTCTTCTCTCTTTCTGAACCAGGAAGTTTATGTTTATGTAAGTAAATTCACTCGTAAAACATCGATAACAAGAATAATAAGATTTTTTCTTTTCATGGATATTATTATAACTTGAAAGAGACTCGGCTAAATCGAGAGAGAGAGAGAGAGAGAGAGAGAGAGAGAGAGAGAGAGAGAGAGAGAGAGAGAGATGACAATAATAAAGTGACCTCATCGGCGCTTCGTCACACTACGTTTCACCCCCAAAAGTATTGCGAATAGATACAACTTCTTCCATTTTTATATTCTGTATAAAAACCGAAGGCACATCCATGCAACATTAGCATAAAATTAAAATATTAAATCTTGTTTAATATGAAGCAGAATACTTTTCTTCACGCCCAGAAAAAGAAATGAAAGTTCAGAGAAACAAACGAAGGATTTGAAGAGAAAATACAAAGTTTTTCCTTTGATGATTGATTGGATGAGACCATTTAAGTTTTGGAAGAGAGAGCGTATAGTTCGGACACAAGTCACTTTCTCTCTCTCTCTCTCTCTCTCTCTCTCTCTCTCTCTCTCTGTTGGACCTTGAGCCTTACTGTGATCCATGGCCTTTCTCATCAGATCATCTAGGCTAATAGCGGGTTTAGTAACGATATACATACATACATACATACATACATACATATGTATACATAATAATAAATGTAAACATATATATATATATATATATATATATATATATATATATATATATATATAGATATATATATATATATATATATATATATATATATATATATATATATATATATATATATATATATATATATATATATATACATGCATTTATAACGAATGATCTGCGTATGGAGCTTGTACTGTTATGGGAACGTATAACGATGACGAAGAAAAATTAGAGTAAACCTGATTAAGAATGTTTGAAAAGTGTTATTTTTGGAGTAGCACCGAGAAAGGCAAGTGGGAGCCGAAGAATAATTGGAAATCGGAAAGTGTTAACAAGACGGAAAACTTCCCCTTTTCTTAAACAGTAGAAGAAGAAGAGGGTTGGTTGAGAATCTTCATCTACCTCTCGTCTAGTCCTCGAAGGCAAAACTTTCTCTTAAAGTCTTGAGGGAAATCTCGGCACCGTTTTTAGACTCCTGTGTCGAGGTAGGAGACTTAATTTAGGGGCTGGCGACCCCTGTGATTAATCATATGCGGGAAAGTCTGCGGATAAAAATTCCTGACGGTAGTTTTGAGGAGAATGCCCTCCCTCTTTCAGCCCCGTAGGGGGGATAGAGCTGTCAGTGCACTTCAGTTGGTGCACTGTAGGCATTACTTAATGGTCTTTGCAGCGTCCCTTCGGCCCCTAGCTGCAACATCCCTCATTTCTTTTACTGTACTTCCGTTTGTATTCTCTCGCTTCCATCTTACTTTTCACCCTCTCTAAAAAATTACTTCGTAGTGCAACTGCGAGGTTTTCCTCCTGTTACACCTTTCAAACCTTAATAGCTGTCAATTTCCCTTTCAGCGCTGAATGACCTCATAGGTCCCAGCGCTTGGTCTTTGGCTTAAATTCTATATTCTATCTCCCTCTTTCTTCAGAACTGGGAAGTTTTCGTTTTAACCGCTAAATTTACCAATAAAACTTAAGATAATAGTGGTAAGTTTTGTTAACATTATTCATATTTGTACTGGTATTAACAATGATTTGAATTTTTCGTCCTCAGTCTAGTATCCAGGACCCAGAAAAGGGTAATAATTTGGACATCATGACCCCCATCGCGGTACCTTGCTTTCTGTAGAGACTCTTTTTTCCTATTATGAAATTAACCAGATTGATGATTTGATTTTTTCCATATTCACTGCAAGCCAGTGGTTCCCAACGTGAGGCGGGGGGTTATTTTGATTTTTAAGGGGGTCAATTCGAGAATGAGTTATTAACATTGAATTTTTTCAAGCAAGAGTGTGTGAGCATGGGTGTGTGTGTGTGTATATACTGTATGGATACTTAAAAATATTGGTGTGTATGTACACGTTCTTTGGAAGCTTGTTTAAACCAAATTAATGGCCTTTTAGTCTTCCTCCACCTGAATAGGAGTTCACGTTTTCAATAATAAGAATTATATATCACCACAGGGGCGTCAGGATTTTAGAGGTGATTAGGAGGGGCATGACCAAAAAAAGGTTAGGGAACCACTGCTTGTAAGCAAACATACTCGTTCATTAATATGAATAAACTGTTGCTCATTTTTAACCCCCATCAGCTTACTAGTTCGAAAGAGGCTGAAATTTGATCAGTCTGCTCGCGGGGTTCATTAGGATCATTCAGAAAAAGCGTTGACAGAATTAGATAAATCTCGGTGAAAATATTAATGGGTGATTTCGGGATGACTGACGGTTTATATCCTTCATAACGGACTAGTAAGTAATTCAGATTTCATTTTCATAGTGGCATCATTAATTCCTTAGATTTTTTCCACGTCTGACATGTATGAGTTTATAAGAATCCATTATGTAATACTGGTAAATTTTAATGATTAATTTCACCAAATAAGACCTGTAATTATCAAGCGGAAAGGTCACAGGTGTTTGGGGGTTCAAATCCATCGTAACCGGCAGCATATTACCAATTCCATACAGATTAAGTCATAATGACAACATGTTGATAAAGTTCACTAGGCCTGACCTTCAGAAATCAGTTCAAGGTCACAGTTCAAATATAATATGATCGTGTAAGAATCGGGAAATGGTAAGGAGGTCATTTAACTAGTTAACTAACTTGAAGTTACACTAGAGCAGTGTACGAGACTAATGAAGTGTGCGCTAATATTACCGTAGAGTTAAATTTATATTGGATTAAGGTGGGTCTTGGGATAATGAAATGTGGGTCCATTCCACCGTAGAGATTATTGACAGCGATGCTAATGCTACAGGACCCCGTAGGTGGGTAGTGCCGTCGGTGCAGCTCATGCGGTGGACTGTAGGCATCACTTAAGGTTCTTTGCAGCATGCATTCGGCCCATAGCTGCAACCCTTTCGTTCCCTTTACTGTACCTCCTTTCATATTCTCTTTCTTCCATCTTAATTTCCACCCTCTCCTAACAATTGATTAACAATGCAACTGCGAGGTTTTCCCCCTGTTACACCTTTCAAACCTTTTACTGTCAATTTCCGTTTCAGGCCTAAATTCTATATTCAATTCAATTAATGCTACAGGGACGTATTCATGAAAACTATCCTCTGCTGAGACTTAAGGTTGCAATTTGTAAGGTCAGTGCAAATGAAACATGATTTTTAAGTTCCAGAAAGCTGAAAAAGTCCAGATATGTACTGCTTAATGCTAGCCTTGATGATATTGTTTTGAAAAAAACACTGACAAATCTTGTGCCCTTTTTCTTAACAAAAAGTGAAAACTCTCCCTTAATTATTATTGAAGGAAATTTTTTTTTAGGTGCGGGGTATGACAGGAATTGCAGGAGATGAAATACGATCCCTCAGATGAAAAACAGTAAGAAAGCTAATATATACAATGAAATTTCCTTCCCTATTCACTGTTGCCATTTTAATTCGCAATTTATCCTTTATTTTTTGATAATCGATTTCGACACACCTCCTGTGTTCCCTATCATGAAGTCGTTAATTGCTTCAATGCCCTGAGTCTCGTGATTTTTTTGACAGACCTGTGTGAGATGGCAGGTATATTTACACAACGGGGTCCCTTTTTAGTTTTCTGTTAAAGAAAACTATATGGCTGACTTTGTCTGTCCGTCCGCACTTTTTCTGTCCGCCCTCAGATCTTAAAAACTACTGAGGGTAGAGGGTTGCAAATTGGTATATTGTTCATCCACCCTCCAATCATCAGACATACCAAATTGCAGCCCTGTAGCCTCAATAGTTTTTATCTTGTTTAAGGTTAAAGTTAGCCATAATCGTGCGTCTGGCAACGATATAGGCCATCCCACCACCGGTCGTGGTTAAAGTTTCATGAGCCGCGGCTCATACAGCATTGTACCAAGACCACCGAAAGATAGATCTATTTTCGTTGGCATTGATTATATACTGTATAGAAAAATCGATTGCACCGAAGAAACTTCGGCGCATTTTTTATTTGTTCTTATAGCGACGACTTTATAATCCCACACTAAGCATGTAAATACATATGCAACATTCATCATCTGTTGCCTGTGTGTGGGGGCTATATTATGTTCCCAAGATCTGTAAGTAACACCGTCAAGTTTAATAAGTATGTTTGTTTTTCGCTCACAAGGCGTCTTTCAACTTAGTATCTCGCCTTTCTAAAGATTCTCTCCCTCTTATTTCTCTGTTTCTTCCTTACTGTACGACATTTTAGAAAGATTGCGTCTCTCTAATGCTGGTAGCTTCGTTGGTTGTGGTGTGGGCATTACATATCTACATTTGTCTGCAGATGCGAAAGTTTTTACCCGACGGATGTCTAGGAAATGCGTTGGTAAATGTAATGGTGGTTGTCAAATAAGGGATATGAATCACAGAAGAGGTGCACTGAGGAAAGTGGAAGCATTTGTAAGAAGGGTTAGTGGAAGCGAAGGTCGTAATTTGTAGATGTTGAGGCCACACTTTCTAGGAAAGTGAAGTTCTGGTCTTGTATTCGCGTGAGACCATTAATGGCGTTTGTTGGATTGAATATTTACTTACTTATTTATTAATTTATATTATATAATTATGTATAATCTTTCCTTATACTAAATGTATTTTTATGGTGCTCACATTAGTTATTTTATAACGTCAAGAGAATTAAAATACACCTTTGAAAAAGTGAGGTCGTAGAGAACACCTCATCCTCAGAGACTGGTTTGGTATTACGAACTCTGTAATGTCAGTTGCTGCGTCTTCAAATATTCATGGCAAAGTGCCATCTTTTGGCTCAGGCGATCAATACAAACAAAAAACAAGTGAAAAATGCGCCGAAGTTTCTTCGGCGCAATCGAGATTTCTGTACAGCCGCTACAGTATATAATCAAGGCCCACAAAAAATAGATCTATCTTTCGGTGGTCTCGGTATAATGCTGTATGAGCCGCCGTCCGTGAAACTTTAACTACGGCCCGATGGTGGCCTATCCTATATTGTTGCCAGAAGCACGATTATGGCTAACTTTAACCTTAAATAAAATAAAACCCACCGAGGCTAGAGGTCTGCAATTTGGTATGTTTGATGATTGGAGGATCAACATACCAATTTGCAGCCCTCTAGCCACAGCAGTTTTTAAGGTCTGAGGGCGGAGAGAAAAAGTGCGGACGGACAGACAAAGCCGGCACAATAGTTTTCTTTTACAGAAAACTATAAACTAACTCTTTATTCAGTTGTTTTTATGTTAAAAGTAAGTTCACCATTCTTTTATATGTCGTCGGGAAGTTCTGAGATTCGTTTTTACAAGTTTTCTTGTCCGAAGCCGTGGTCGGACGCACGGGTTCGAACGACCGTTAGCAGTAATGGACATACAACCAAAGTTTGGAGTGTTAGTTGTGCCCGAGGTTTCTGGGTGACGTCTGACTGACGAACACTCGCCGACTTTGAAGACTTACTATTTTCTTTTTTTTTTTTTCTCCCTCCTCACTTAGCTTTGAAGGCTAGGAGTAGAGAAGTGTAGAAACTTAGTCATATACAATTAAGGGAAATTGTTGACTGTGGGAGAAGCGCCGTAGGTTAGGAAAAATTTCTGTTTTGAAATTCATTGATGCGTTGCCTGAGAGAGCGACATTTGTATTTATTTTATCATGCATATGTATGTATGTTTTATATATATATATATATATATATATATATATATATATATATATATATATATATATATATATATATATATATATATACATATATACATATACACACATACAGTATATACATATATATATACATACACACATACATACATAAAAATATATGGATTTTACACTTACAAAGATGCCAACGATATTTAAATTTCTTGAACGGCTGTCTGTAATGACTGTGGACACCTGTCACCCATTAATAAGCCAAGTTCTGAAGTTGGCAATTTGAATACGGAGAAAATATGTAGTTACGCAGCTGTGTACATACCAGACTGCTCGATTAGGCCACATGTTATGTACTTTTTTTCTATATTTAGCAGATCGATTGGGATATATATATATATATATATATATATATATATATATATATATATATATATATATATATATATATATATATATATGTAGTCAGTTTGGACTAACAAATTATTCACAAACGAGAATTTGAAACACACCTAGTTGAAAATATACATATGAAAAAGGAAGTTCTGACACGCGGCACAAACCGTAACATTATCGAGCTCGCCAAGAACGCAAATAACAAGTTAAAACGATTGAATAATTAAATAAAAGCATCGTTAATGCCCCCGTCATTATTACCACTGCACTTATGATACACTGTAATATAACCTTGACATGAAATTGCAGTGTCAGGTAACCAGCGCCTTGTCAAGGGCGTAATCATATACGCTATTACGTAATAACAGTGAATTCAAGGTTTATTTTCAACTAATAAATACTAGCATTATCTACATAGGAAGAGAGAGAGAGAGAGAGAGCGAGGTAAATCTATCAGTTTTTATTAGTTTATATTTTGTACTATATATATATATATATATATATATATATATATATATATATATATATATATATATATATATATATATATGTATAAATATACTGTATTATATATATATATATATATATATATATATATATATATATATATATATATATAATCATATAACATATATGATCATATAAATAAATATATATATATATATATATATATATATATATATATATATATATATATATATATATATATATATATATATATAGACCCTTATGCTGCAAGATGCAAAAGAGCTTCTGAAATTCAGCCACTCTCTCTCTCTCTCTCTCTCTCTCTCTCTCTCTCTCTCTCTCTCTCTCTCTCTCTCTCTCTCTCTCTCTCTCCTGTGCTTTCACTTCCGCAAATCTCCACTCTTATCCAGCCACTGGAGCTCAGCTGACATTATGACGTAATGTTCTCCCAGGGGTTGTACCTACGAAGCACGTGATCATGCCATCTCTATTTACGTGTCTTCATTACCTCTTCTACACATATTCTTGCTCTCTGGTTCCTAAAAATATTCATAAATTTAATGTCTCAATGTCATTCCTTGATTCATGATCGTATATTCCCCGTAGGGGTTAGTGCCGTCATTGCACCTCGTGGGGTGCACTGTTGGCATTACTAGTGGTTCTTTGCAGCGTCCCTTCGGCCCCTAGCTGCAACCCCTTTCATTCCTTTTTTATCGTACCTCCATTCATATTAGTTTTCTTCCATCTTGCTATTCCCCCTCTCCTAACAATGATTTCATAGTGCAACTGCGAGGTTTTCCTCCTGTTACACCTTTCAATCAAACCTACCTACTCTCAGTTTCCTTTTCAGCGGTGTATGACCTCGTGGGTCCCAGTGGTTGGCCTTCGGTCTAAACTTAATGTCCCATTACATTCTATATTCCATTCATGTCCGTATAGCTATGCAAATCCTTTTTAATTTTTTTGAAAAGAAAACAACCTTTGTCCGTCCATCCGCACTTTTTCTGTCCGCCCTCAGGTCTCAAAAACTACTGAGGCTAAATGGCTGCAAGTTGGTATGTTGATCATCCACCTTCCAATCATGAAATATACCAAATTCCAGCCCTCTAGCCTCAGTAGTTTTTATTTTATTTAAGGTTAAAGTTAGCCATAATCGTGCGTCTGGCAACGATATAGGATAGGCCACCACCGAGCCGTGGTTAAAGTTTCATGGGTCGCGGGTCATACAGCATTATACCGAGACCACCGAAAGATAGATCTATTTTCGGTGGCCTAGATTTTACGCTGTACGTAAACTCGATTGCGCCGAAGAAACTTCGGCCCATTTATTACTTGTTAACTAATGTATAATCTTATTGTCAAATAGTTTCAGTTGTTTTGATTTTTCACGTCTTTATTCAGCCTTTCCTTTGTCCATTTTGCTTATATTAGTCATTCAATAAGTTACAACCCAAGAAAAAAATTTTTTTTTTTTACAATATCATTGTTCCGAAATATTTGAAAGACGTGACCCCATTGATCCTTTCTCTGGCCACTACTCGTATCTGATACCACTGGGTCTTTGTTTATCTTAGTTCTCTCTCTCTCTCTCTCTCTCTCTCTCTCTCTCTCTCTCTCTCTCTCTCTCTCTCTCTGTCTAATATATATACATATATATATATATATATATATATATATATATATATATATATATATATATATATATATATATATATATATAAATGATATTCAGTCATCGTTTTATCTGTCTTTTAATTTGATAGAATGCTGTTATATTACAGGAAAAAAGTCAATCATTTAGAAGCTATTATTATTATTATTATTATTATTATTATTATTATTATTATTATTATTATTATTATTATTATTATTATTATTATTATCTTGGTCTCTGTTGCAAAGGTTAATTCTGATATTCACTTCCACGTACACAAATACGACGATCATCACAAACCATCATTTTCCATCTCAAGTGTGACACCAACTACGGCCACCGTGCCCTTATAATCGAGCGTCATAAGCCTACTCGAATACATAGGCCTACTCCACTCTCCAACTGAATGGGGATAAGATTAAAAGGGTTGACGGCAGAGTAGGTAGTTGGGGGGGTTGGGACCTAGGGTGAGGGGGAGTGGGCTTTGTATGGGGGCTGCCGAAGTATGCCCCTTGTGAATGAGCTTGGAGGATATTATGGAATAGGAATGTTGGGGGGTGAAAATTTCGTAAATAAATCATATATATGGATGAAATCATTTCATTTTTAAAACGTTGGGAAAAAGGATTAGCTGTAAGGTGAGACGATATGGTTGAGAGAGAGAGAGAGAGAGAGAGAGAGAGAGAGAGAGAGAGGGTTAGTACAAGGACTGGGGCAAAGCGTTAGACATTATCTAGGTGGTTCAAGGCTAATGAGTTTCCGGAGCTGTGTATCGTTCGATTTCAGTTTTTCCTACAAAGCGGGCAGTGGGGCGCGGCCACACACGCAAACACACACACATATATATATATATATATATATATATATATATATATATATATTTTATATATATATATATATATATATATATATATATATATATATATATATATATATATATATATATATATGTATATATATACACGGACATGAATCATAACATGGCGGTGAAACTATATCTAAAAAAAATTTCCATTTTGAAAATAAAAAAGATTATTAGGAGTCCACTGGCAGGCTAGAGTTAGAAAATTATATACCGTAAGTGAAATTACAAAAATCCCGTTTGTAAATGAGATGATGATGCCAAGGAGGTGGAGATGGCATGGTCATGTCCTTCGAACAACGCCGGGGAGAACAAGTATGTGACAGCGGCGCTAGCTGGGCTCCTCTGGGCACGAGACAAGTTGGAAGACCCAGAATTACTCGGATGAGAACTATGAGAAGGGAGGTTGGAGATAAGTGGAGATTTGTGGAAGACAAAGTGCAGGAGAGTCAAAAATAGAATTGCATACTATTTTTTTAGTGGTATCTATACCCCCTTCCTTTTTGCCCTTCGTTTGGTATACATGGGCATTTTTCTTCCACTCCGTGCCTTGTCATTTTACAGTTTTTAGCAAATATACTATGTGTTTTCCCTGTAGGTAGACTGATAGATAATTCGTAATTGCACCATATCATGTATATATATATATATATATATATATATATATATATATATATATATATATATATATATATATATATATATATATTGTTTGCTTTATTTTTCTGTTATATGGAGCAAACCTTGGTATTGGAATTATGTTTACAGTATATATATATATATATATATATATATATATATATATATATATATATATATGTACACATATATATATATATATATATATATATATATATATATTTATAAAGTTTAATGAATATATTTAAGCGGCCAAGCTAACGAATCTCGTTTGTGTAAGAAAACAGAGAGAGAGAGAGAGAGAGAGAGAGAGAGAGAGAGAGAGAGAGAGAGAAAATATATATATTGGGGGTGTATTGGGGTGGGTAGGTCTCACTACACCCCCCACCACCACCACCACTGCTGGATTCCGTCGGTCTTGGTATGCGGCGTCTGGCTTTCGAACAGATGAATGAATGAAACTATTCCAGCAGTTTTCATTAGGCTCTTTTTCAGCCGTAAATCTCCCGAAATTCCTTTCTTTTATTCAGCGCGTATTACTTGGC
>NC_089753.1:35138912-35141412 GCF_040412425.1 Macrobrachium rosenbergii | reverse complement strand
ATTCCAGCCTAATTATTCAGTCTGAGGTTAAATCTTATACAGTCTTTGCTTATTTGTACAGGCACCCCAAAATGGCATTCTTACAAATACAGTATATCAGATTATTTCAAATTATGAGGAGCCTAATTCTCATTGAAAAGCTATTTTTCTCCCTTTGCAAAATATGAGCAATTCCTCAGGAATCGAGCGGCTGCGTGGAAAAAGAAAACATCAGTTGCCACCTTAATCATCCTCTTAAGAGCTAGATACCTCATGCGGTGCACTGTAGGCATTACTTAAGGTTCTTTGCAGCGCGCCTTCGGCCCCTAGCTGCAACTCCTTTCGTTCCTTTTACTGTACCTCCGTTCATATTCTCTTTCTTCATCGTGCTTTCCACACGCTCCTAACAATTGATTCATAGTGTAAATGCGAGGTTTTCCTCCTGTTACACTTTTTAAACCTTTTACTGTCAGTTTCCGTTTCAGCTCTGAATGACCTCATAGGTCCCAGTGCTTGGCTTGTGGCCTAAATGCTATATTCAACTCAACTTGAGAGCTAGATATAAGATGAGGCAAGAAGACGCCTCTGTGTAAGATACTCATACTCGTACGTTTTCACAGCAACTTCTTACACGCGCTAAAAATTGGTGAATGTATTTTAAACGATTTTTACTGCTTACGCACATACAGAATTTTATTACTATGATTAGTGTAGCAAACATTACCAGTGATTGGTCCAAATATAAATTTGAAGGTGTGTTGCAAAAACAGGCGATTAACAGAACAGTTTCTTTCTGGTGATTACGAAAGTACATACACATATACGTACATACGTATATGTATATATATATATATATATATATATATATATATATTTATATATATATATATATATATATATATATATATATATATATATATATATATATATATATATATATATGTGTGTGTGTAGCTGCAGGAAATCGCTTCTTGTACAGGTTCCTCCAAGTGGCAACTCATCGTTGAGAACTGTCATGTATTACTGCTACCTATAGTTGTAGCAACTTATCTTTGGGTACTGTCATTTATCACTGCTACCTGTAGTTGTAGCAGCTTATCTTTGAATACTGTCATTTATCACTGCTACCTATAGTTCAAATACGATTGCTGTTATGACGACGGTAACACCATGACAGTAAAGATGATGGTTGTCATAGTGATGACAGTTTTTCGCTGATAACCTAATTTGAAAGGACATGTGTGTATGAATTTTTAGAGATGGCAGATTGAGTTCCTTCCCCGCTTATTGTGTGGTCTTTCTTCACCTTAATTATTCTATTTTACTTGCTAATTACTCTTGAAAGAGAGCCTTTGAGTTTCTTCATTGTCATCATTTTTTTGTTTTTGATTCTCTCCACTTGTCCGGAAAAGCCTTGGTTACAATGGGCGTAATTAACTTGGTTCTTCAGGTGGGTCGTTCTTAATTAATGGGAGTCGTCTTTGGCGTCATTATAAGCGATCGAAACATTTTCACTTTCCTTATAGTTCTTTGAAATATTTTCACTTTCCTTATAGTTCTTTAAAACATTTTCAATTTCTTTATAATTATTTGAAACATTTTCACTTTCCTGATAGTTATGTGAAACATTTTCACTTTCCTTATAGTTATTTGAAACATTTTCACTTTCCTTATAGTTATTTGAAACATTTTCACTTTCCTTATAGTTATCTGAAACATTTTCACTTTCCTTATAGTTATTTGAAACATTGCCACTTTCCTTATAGTTGTTTGAAACACTTTCACTTTCCTTATAGTTATTTGAAACGTTATCATTTACCTTATATTTATTTGAAAGACTTTCACTTTCCTTATAGTTATTTGAAACATTTTCACTTTACTTATAGTTATTTGAACACTTTCACTTTACTTATAGTTCTCTGAAACATTTTCACTTTCCTTATAGTTATTTGAACACTTTCACTTTACTTATAGTTGTTTGAAACATTTTCACTTTCCTTCTAGTTATTTGAAACATTTTAACTTTCCTTATAGTTGTTTGAAACATTTTCACTTTCCCTGTAGTTATTTGAAACGTTTTCATTTTCCTTATAGTTATTTGAAACACTTTCACTTTATAGCTATTTGAAACATTTTCATTTTCCTTATAGTTATGTGAAACATTTTCACTTTCTTCATAGTTATTTGAAACATTTTCACTTTCCTTCTAGTTATTTGGACCATTTTCACTTTATAGTTATTTGAAACACATTCGCTTTCCTTATAGTTCTTTGAAACATTTTCACTTTCCTGATAGTTTTTTGAAACATTTTCACTTTCCCTATAGTTATTTGAAACGTTTTTATTATCCTTACAGTTATTTGAAACATTTTCACTTTATAGCTATTTGAAACATTTTCACTTTCCTTATAGTTATTTGAAACATTTTCACTTTCTTCATAGTCATTTGAAACATTTTCACTTTCCTTATAGTTATTTGAACCATTTTCACTTTCTTTACAGTTATTTGAAACATTTTCAC
>NC_089753.1:35121412-35136412 GCF_040412425.1 Macrobrachium rosenbergii | reverse complement strand
AAACACTGATACACAAGTTACTGCAGTTTCAGAGTGACTCTTCAATGCTTTCCACGAGTATTTAGGGGGTCCCATTTGTAGTATCTGCAAAATCAGTAGTAAGGCAAGGGGGTATCTACCATTTTTCTTGGTTTTGTATTTTTGCAAATACTGTAGTCTTCTATTTTAGGGCAGAATACTTATATATATATATATATATATATATATATATATATATATATATATATATATATATATATATATATATATATATCAAAAGAAGGCATCGTGCTTACCCCATACAAAAATGGGAAAAAAGCACGTTAAAAGAAGAAGAAGAAGATATATATTCCTTATAACATTCGTAAGGTATGCTTATGAAAACAATGATACTTATAAAGATCATTCAGGCTCTTTCCACATCTGTCTGGTGATAAGAAGAAAAAACCGTTATCGATTTGTTCCGTTGGAATGGAAGAATAACAAGATCGGTTCAAGGTGTCGGAAGTAGAACGCAGTATCACGTGACGCGTGACGTCAGATCTAGTGTTGCCTTGCACTCGAGTGCTCTCGGAGCTTTTTTTTTTATGTAAGATAAACGAAGTCTATTCTCGGGGTGCTCATGACTCTGATGCAATATTCCGAGGCGCCTCGTGGCCTGACAAGACTACTGCTGCTACTGCAATGGCGCCTTCCAACTTTTTTTTTTTTTTTTTTTTTTTTTTCTGTAAAAGAAAAATATTGAGATGCCTTTGTCTGTCCGTCCGCTCTTTTTCTGTCTGCCCTCAGATCTTAAAAAGTACAGAGGCTAGAGGGCTGCAAATTAGTATGCTGATGATCCACCCTTCAATCATCAAACATACCAAATTGCAGCCCTCTAGCCTCGGCAGTTTTGATTTTATTTGAGGGTAAAGTTAGCCATAATCGTGCTTCTGGCAACGCAGCAACACAGGCCACCACGGCCGGCTGAGAGTTTCATGGGTCGCGGCTCATACAGCATTATACCGGGACCACCGAGAGATAGATCTATATTCGGTGGCCTTGATTATACGCTGTACAGAAAACTCGATTGCACCGAAGAAGCTTCGGCGCAATTTTTACTTGCTATGCCGTCCATTATGTATCTCCTCGCACCTTCTCCGCGTCTGCTCACGATCGCTAGCGAGAGCCTTCTCTGACCCCCCTCTCTAAAGACTTCGGTACTGGAAACTTCCTTCCTGATCATTGATATTGCATTGTTGCAATCCATTACTTCACAGAGTCGGAGTAACACTGAAAGGGGTCATCCAGCTTTTCTCATTTTTATTTGTAATTTTCCATACAGTTTTTTTTTAATTTCATTGTCGTCCATTCTTTGAGATAGTCCAGATAGTCCATCCATCGGTCGTCTTTTTCATGATTATGTGCTCATTGATAAAATGGACGAGCAGCCCTGTTGGCTGATGTGTCTGACAGTATTCAGATTAATGAGAAACTCAGGATGCCTCCTGCCTCCTGGTTTCTTGAACCTAAACTGAGTGTTTTGGCTCTTCGTTCCTGTCACATCAATCATCTGTTACTTGACCTTGATGCGCGTGAAGGAATGGATCCAAGTGGTGTCTGTCCTTTGTGTTTTGTGAAAAATTTTTGGTGCTTTAGTCCTTAAGTTGTTTGTTGTTTTTCGTAGGTCAGCTGAAGTTGATTCCTTCTGCACTTGTTGGAGAATTGGTAATATTGGTCTGTTAGCTAACTGTAAGAGCGTTTGCTCTTGTCATGCCGATTACCGCCCAAATTCTGTGATTCCTGTGATACCTGAAGTTTTGGGACGTCTACTGGTGAAACATTTGGATACCTGTGCAAGAAGTAACTCCCTGTTACTTAGATTGTAGTTGTGTTTTCGTAAGGACCTGGGTGCATCTTGCGAGTTCTGGCGTCGTGTAGAGATCCCTATATTTTAGTAATAAAAGTTTTCCTGAACCCAATCTGAGTGGTTTAGCTCGTCGTTCCCGTCAAACTAATCATCTTTTACGTGATCTTGATGCTCATGAAGATATGGATCCAAGTGTAATGTGTCTTTTGTGTTTTGTAAAGGCTGCCCGGTGCTTTAGCTCCTAAGTTATGTGATATTTTTCTTAGGTAATTCCCATGGTACCTGAAGTTCTGGGACGCATACTGGTAAAACTTTTGAATGCCCGTGCAGGAAGCAGTCTTGTGTATCTTAGTTTGTAGTTGGGGTTTCGTAAGGGCATATGTGCTTCTTTCATTTTCCAGTGATGTAAAAATTCCTAGATTTTAATCATAAGATTTATGATTGGTATTTGACTGCATTAATCATGAGACCATTGTTTTCTTTACTAAACAGGTGGGAGTTGAGAGCATCTTTTAGTGTTATTATTATTATTGAATTTTATAACCAACTGATTACAAAGGGTGGTTGTTGATGGGCAGTGCAGTTACCACAGAAATGTAATCTTTGGTATCCCTGAGTGTAGTGTTCTTGGCTAAGTTAAGTATATCTTAATTTAACCAGACCACTGAGCTGATTAACAGCTCTTCTAGGGCTGGCCCGAAGGATTAGACTTATTTTACGTGGCTAAGAACCAGTTGGTTACCTAGCAACGGGACCTACAGCTTATTGTGGAATCCGAACCACATTATACCGAGAAATGAATTTCTATCACCAGAAATAAATTCCTCTTATTCTTCACTGGCCGGTCGGAGATTCGAACTGGCGACCAACAGAGTGGTAGCTGAGAACGGAAGTGTTCTTGGTACATTATTGTTTATATGTGCTTGATATGGGATTCGGCCTTAAAAACAAGTTTGTTGTTTATGCAGATGATGTTTTTGTATCCCATCTCCTGAGTATAAACCTGTCGTTGCTGACTTACATCAGACATTTAGCTAAATCTAGGGAATGGTGACAATTATGGGGATGAAGCTACACCGTAGCAAAACTCAAGTATGGTTGTTAATAGGCCTAGGACATTTATCACCCCCAAACCCACCCACACCCAGATCTTTTCATTGACAGTGTTTCATTTAGAATGCTAATTGTCACTCTTGGCTACAAATCTGTTTTTGAGAAACCCGTTCGGTTTCTCTCTTCTTCAGTTCCACAAAAAAAAAAAAAAAAATGATATTCAATTCAAATCAATTAAAGTGTTGGACAAATTCTTGAATTCTATCAGATTTGTCATCTCCGTATCCCAAACCTTAATATCATTCTCTGGCTTTCTTTTAGGAAGCCAGTTGTACTTGATTTTTTAAATATTTCACATTTCAGGTTATCTTTTGTATAAATCTTCCCAGACTATACCATACACCACGTAGTACTGTACTGCTCTAAAATGGAAAACTGCAGTATCTGCAAAATTTTCGAAATTGAGGTCTGCCACCTATTGGGCTCGTGAAACACTAATACACAAGTTACTGCAGTTTCAGAATGATTCTTCAACTTTTCATTTAGGGGGTCCCATTTGCAATATCTGCTAAATCAGCAGTAAGGCAAAGGAGTGTCTACCATTTTTCTCAGTTTTGTATTTTTGCAGATACTGCAGTCTTCCAATTTAGGGCAGTATACTTGATATTTAGTTAATTCTAGCTATAATTCCTTCGCCTGTGAGGTTCAGTTTTCTTGAAGCGTTATGCTTTCCATGAAGGGTTCACAGGGCTTGGAGTCGTCAGCTGCTGGAGTTACGATTTCAACTCTGCTAATAATAATGGTAATAACTGCTAATAATAACGGTAATAATTGTTAGTAATAATGGTAATCATTCGATGGCGGCAGTTCGAGTCTCGCCGATCTCAGAGCCTTAGTGAGACTTGCAAGAGAGTCTGGTGCGATCGATTGAGGCTCATTACGAGGTCAGGTGTTTACGAAGAGCGACAAGGAATGAAAATCCGGAAATCGAAGATGAGAAGAATGTTGCAATTGGTTGGCTTCCTCGGTCACTTTTGTGCGTTAGAAATGTGGGTGGAATCCTGTATTAAATTCCCCCCCCCCTCTCTCTCTCTCTCATTTGTTTCGTTGCCCCGTAGGAGGGTAGTGCCGTCATTGCACCTCGTGCGGGGCACTGTAGGCGTTATTTAAGGTTCTTTGAAGCTTGCCTTCGGCCCCTGGCTGCAACCCTATTATTCCTTTTACTGTACCTCCTTTCATATTCTCTTTCTTCCATCTTACTTTTTACCTTCTCCTAACAGTTGATTCATAGTGCAACTGCTTTGAGGTTTTCCTCCTGTTACACCTTTCAAGCCTTATACTGTCAGTTTCCGTTTCAGCGCTGAATGACCTCATAGGTCCCAGTGCTTGCCTTTGGCCTAAAGTCTATATTCAGTTCAATTCTGTTTGTTTCGTTGGCTGTGAAATTTATATCCGAGCTATAAAATATCAGTATATCATCTGTTCCGAGTTAGAATGCCAGGAAGAGATTCTTAATCTAATAACGGATAAGGCTGCCCAGAATTAAAACACTTCAGTTTTTTAGTTTTTTTTTTATTTTATTCTTTTCAATTCCCCCTTACTTGACGCAACTGCTTTATCCTCCCCGGGGAAAAAAATAATGGTAAAATAAATGTAATGAAAAAAAAAAGTGGTATTTTCCAAACATTAATTTGCCCATTTTAATTTGCGATGAGTTTTCTTGTCTGTCACAATGATTGTTTTCAACCGCGTCACATTTTTAGTTTTATGTAAAAGAAAACTATTGAGGTGGCTATTTGTCTGTCCGTCCGCACTTTTTCTGTCCGCCCTCAGATCTTAAAAACTACTGAGGCTATAGGGCTGCAAATTGGTATGTTGATCATCCACCCTCCAATCATCAAACATACCAAACTGCAGCCCTCTAGCCTCAGTAGTTTTTATTTTATTTAAGGTTAAAGTTAGCCATAATCGTGCATCCGGCAGCGATATAGGACAGACCACCACCGGGCCGTGGTTAAAGGTCAGTGGGCCGCGGCTCATACAGCATTATACCGAGACCACCGAAAGATAGATCTATTTCCGGTAGCCTTGGTTATACGCTGTACAGAAACGTCGATTGCGCCGAAGAAACGTTGGCGCATTCTTTACTTGTTTATTATCGGCAATACCAATTCACCCTTATTGGGCCTTCGGGTATCATTGTGGCTCATTGCCTCTCAAATCAGACTCCTGTGGTCTGGTGGAAGTTCCTTAACAATCATTAGGATGAGGTTGTTATTTCACAACCAAATTATATGTTGTGATGAATACAGCAGCCTGTGATTCTGTATTATGCAAGAAATTACAAACCGGTGTTAGAGTATAGTTGGGGAGGTCGAGGTAAAGGTCGTACGAGCATGAGGAGAGAGAGAGAGAGAGAGAGAGAGAGAGAGAGAGAGAGAGAGAGAGAGAGAGAGCGCATTACGGTAGCGCGCAGACTAGGTGTGGCGAGGTACACCTATTTCATAGAACACTGCCAGCTGAGTCAACATCGCATAGAAGTTCTGTAATTTACGCCAACATATGTTGGCTTGTTTTGAATGGCTGCGATTGTATAGGTACTTCGCTTGCTAAAATGTAGCGATTGACACGCATATGTGGCCTACATGGACAAACAACAAACAAACACACACACACACATATATATATATACATAAATATATATATATATATATATATATATATATATATATATATATATATATATATATATATATATATATATATATATATATAGTGTACGTGTATAAGACGGATGAGGATTATCTAAGATTAAGCGTTGGAGCAACAGAGAAAGAACAGGAAGTATTTTTGAAAATGAATTAAGATTAAGTGACACTCCTGATGACGTCAGTTTATGTATAATCCAACATAACTGTTTTGCCGAATCACTGAATCCCTTCAGGCATAATGTAGTTTATAATTTTTTCTTACCGTTGCGTGTAGTACTCTTAACAGTAGTAGTAGTAATAGTAATGAGAGATTAAGATTTATTGCTCTGTTTGTGTATTTATTTTGAGGAAAATGTTAGCTGGCCGTAAGGTTTTAATCGTTGAAAATAATTGATGAATTTTAGTTCTTCATTGGATGGGTCGATATCGTACTCGCCTAGCACTCTCTTAGGCCCGCGTTCGATTCTCCGGCCGGCCACTGAAGAATTAGAGGAATTTATTTCTGGTGTTAGAAATTCATTTCTCGCTATAATGTGGTTCGGATTCCACAATAAGCTGTAGGTCCCGTTGCTAGGCAACCAATTGGTTCTTAGCCACGTAAAATAAGTCTAATCCTTCGGGCCAGCCCTGGGAGAGCTGTTAATCAGCTCAATGGTCTGGTTAAACTAAGGTATACTTAACTATTTGAACACTAGAAAAAAAAAAACGTAATATCACTCGTTTCGACGTTGTCCTTGTTCCACTCTTACCTCACCTGTCCAAAAATGCAGGGGACTGTTGCAATGTTGACAAGGTCTCATGACCAGCAACAAGTGATAAGACATTGGAAGCGATGGGAAGGGGGCGGGGGCGGGGCGGGAGGAAAGACCTTATATGACGAGTGTAGATAGCTCAGCCGAGTTTTGAACGTCCTAGGTTTAAGAGATGTGCCTCTCTCTGCAGCCTGGTGCTATCTGGTTAGGCAGCCGTGTTAGAAAATCCTGGTAGATTGTTTTTATATGAAGAAGAATAGCAAGAAGGTTTCTCCTTACAGAGGGATGGAAGATCGAGCCACTATTTGTGGAAGGAATGTAAGATCTCTAATCCTGAGCCCCCTCAGTGTCGTCAGTGCACCTGACGCTGTGCACTGTAGGCATTACTTATGGTTCTTTGCAGCGTCCCTTCGACACCTAGCTGCAACCCCTTTCATTCCTTTTTCTGTACCTTCGTTCATATTCTCTTTCTTCCATATTACTTTCCACCCTCTCCTAACATTTGATTCACACCTTTCGAACCTTTTTACCGCCAGTTTCTGTTCTAGCGCTGAATGACCTCAAAGGTCCCAGCGCTTGCCCTTGGGCCATTGGCCTGAATTCTATGTATTCTGTTCTATTCTAGTCCTGAGCAGGGCAGCGTGAATACCGATGATCATCAAATGAGTACCTAAGTATCACTAATGAAAGCAAAATCTGAAGAAAAAAGATGTAGTAATAATTCGTTCTGTCGCAACCTGCTAAAGAATTTGTTATGAAATAATAGTAACAATAAAAATGTTGAATGAAATTAGGGAAAAATTACTACTACTACTGCTTATAATATTGATGGTAATAATTAAGGCTTATGAAACTTTGGGTGAGAGAATGGAGATAAAATAACTGAAAGGCACTGGAAGAAATATGCAAACTGCTAAAAGGGCAAAACGACCTAAAAATAAAATACTAGCAAATAAAAAAATCATTATTATTTATATAATTGAAAAATGCTATGAAAACTAAAAAAAAAAAAAGTTTTTAAAATGAGCACAAGATAACAAAATAAAAGGAATTGCAACATAAAATAATCATAGTTCTACCTAAAAAGTTCTGAATGATGAATAAGTTCATTATGGAAATATAACCCGAATACCAAAAAATGCAAAAGTGAAAAGTGTTACATTTAAAACAGAGTTTTCTCCAAGCAAGACAGATCCTCGATAAAGGTCAGGTAATCATTGAAGATGGACGGTGGGACCTGTCAGATTTATATTGGCTATGAAATCACTTTGCTTTTTCTTCACGGAAAAAAAATCAGATTAATGATCAACAGTATCAGAGTCCTAAAGGAAAGACAGATAGGACAGACTCCTAGCTGCAACCCCTTTCGTTCCTTTTACTGTACCTCCTTTCATATTCTCTTACTTCCGTCTCACTTTCCTCAACCCTCTCCTAACAATTGATTCATAGTGTAACTGCTTTGAGGTTTTCCTCCTGTTACGCCTTTCAAACTTTTACTGTCAGTTTTCCTTTCAGCGCTGAATGATCTCATTGGTCCCAGTGCTTGGCCTTTGGCCTCAATTCTGCATTCAGTTCAGTTCGATAGATTAGAAAATGGTCGTATTTAAGGAAGCGTAGACAAATATCATCATCGTAATCATCATCATCACTTTGAATGCATTGCGAAGTAAAGGGCTTCTGTGAAATAAAACTTCGGGAGGCCAAAACACCAGCGAATAGAAGCTAAATGAGAGAGAGAGAGAGAGAGAGAGAGAGAGAGAGAGAGAGAGAGAGACACACACACACACACTTAAAACCAAGCAGGAGAGAGAGGGGAAAACAGAAAACTTCCGCGGAGCAATCAATACAAGGAAACAGTCATCCGAAATAGCGCCCCTCACGCATAATGCAGACACTTGCATTTTCGAGCCAAGCCGTTTCTGCGAACTGGAAACAATTCCCGCGTTTTATCATTCCGAGCGACAACCTCTACTACCTGGCGTGACATCATTATACCTTTCTTCTAATGGGATAATGGCCGTCCGCTCGTGTAACATGCATTCTTTTATTTTTTTTTCTCCCTCTCTCTTCCTGTAGCTGCTAGCAAATGTCGTCATCGCTCTGATGGCGTCATCAAGTTGTGACGTCAGAGAACGATGACGTCACGAGCAGGACGGGCTCCGATTGGTCGTCGCTTTCTTCGCGTTATTCTGGGCGGCTGGGGATTGTTTCAAAAACGTAGAGATGTTTTCGAGTTTTGATTTCGTATTTTAAGTTGTTATATTTCCGAGTTATGTCGTTTTCATATAATTTTTACTTAAGACACACAAACGCGCGCGCACATACACACACACACACATACACACGCGCGCGCGCACATTTTCAATATACGGTCTATAGTATTATTGTGACCCAAAGCACCTGACATTGACTATATACCTATATATCTATCTGTCTATCTATCTACCTATCTATATATAAAATATATATATATATATATATATATATATATATATATATATATATATATATATATATATATATATATATGTACATTTATATGTATATATGTATATATATACACACATATACATATGTATGTGTATATATACAGTCATGCATATATATTTTATATATATATACATATATTAACCATTTTACCATGTAAATGTATGGTCAGATTATTATTATTATTATTATTATTATTATTATTATTATTATTATTATTATTGTTATTATTATCTCAAGAATTGTCTATGTGCAGTTAACCGTTGTAACAGAAGACACGAAACAAAAATTGGTCCATTTTAACAGTATATTTCAAAGACGCATTTTAATGTCCGGTGGATTTCTTCGACAAGACAAGCGACGTATTTGACCAAGGTATGACGTCACCATGTTGAAGTATTTCCTTTCATTATTTCAGTTCCCTTCGCTTTTCTCTATTATTAAATAAAGAATACTGAGCAGAAGAAAGATTTTCATTATTATTATTTGGTGTCGTACGTATCAGCCAGCGCCACGGCTAGATGCCAATAATGAAATAATGATAAGCAGGGTAATGTCATACAGGTAAAATCTGAGTCTGGATTCCAGGCAATGCAGAAACAAGTATAAAAATGCGCCGAAGTTTCTGTACAGCGTATAATGCTGTATGAAATTCTCAGCCACAACCCATGAAACTCTCAGCCGCGGCTCGGTGGTCGCCCGTGTTGTTGGCACCGATAGCTTTTCCAGATGCCCGATCTTCACCGCAATCGAGTTTTCCGTGCAGCGTATAATGATGTATGAAACTCTCAGCCACGGCCCATGAAACTCTCAGCCGCGGCCCACGAAAATTTCAGCCACGGCCCAGGTGGTGGCATGTGTTGTTGGCACCTATAGCGGTGCCAGATGCACGATCGTGGCTAACTTTAACCTTAAATAAAATAAAAACAACTGAGGCTAGAGGGCTGCAATTTGGTATGTGATGATTGGAGGGTGGATGATCAACATACCACTTTGCAGCCCTCTAGCCTCAGCAGTTTTTAAGATTTGGGGGCGGACAGAAAAAGTGCGGACGGACAGACAAATAGCCATCTCAGTCGTTTTCTTTGACAGAAAACTAAAAACTAAAACCAAGGCAATGATCGGATTGGATTTTATAGAAATAGGGTTTGACTTTTCCCATTTAGTGAAAAAGGACTATAATTGTAGGCCACTGAGATCTTGAGATCATCCATAAAATTATGACCCTCAGTTTTTATCAGTCAGTTGAACCAGGACATCTGATAATGGTGTTTAAGAAAACTAAGGTCATGAATGTATGGGGTCTATGTTCGGTGCAGGACTTGTGGACTTCATCAGGAGAGCGAAGCCCTTACCCGAATGGTACCTTGGTTTGGTCATGACCTGTTTCAATAATAAAAAACTTAGTTGAAATAAGAAATACCTAGAAATTTTCCGTGGAGAACCCCGTAGAGGGGTATTGCCGTCAGTGCACCTCACGCGTTGCACTGTAGGCATTACGTAAGGTTCTTTGCAGCGTTCCTTCAGCCCTTAGCTGCAACCCCTTTCATTCCTTCCACTATACCTCCGTTCATAGTCGCTCTCTTCCGTCTTATACTTGCCACCCTCTCCTAAGAATCATTGTACAACTGCGAGGTTTTCTTCCTGTTACACCTTTCAAACCTTTCTACTCCCAATTTTCCTTTCAGCGCCCGAATGACCTCATAGGTCCCAGCGCTTGGCCTTTGGCTAAAATTCTATATTCCATTCCATTCCGTGGAGGCGGTAAAAGAAACCTTCGCCTTGATTTGCCATATCCCTGAAGGGGGTGAATCCTCGTAAAAACACAAATGATGACCTGTGGCAATACCGTCTCCAGAAATCATGCTCCATAAATTCCAGTGTGATGGACGCTGGTCTGGAAGAGGGGCGATGATAACCACTTAAAATTTTGGCTGAGACGACAGAGCTGTTCGCAATTCTTCCTCCGTTTCCACACTAATTTCGTCAAATTATGTTCAAAGGGTATTTTTTTTTTTGCATATTCAGGCAGTCATTGGCTCTCTCTCTCTCTCTCTCTCTCTCTCTCTCTCCAGAAGATCTTTCTTGTATCTCTCGTGGATTTTATTCGTATATAGGAAAGGGTTTTGATCATTCTCTCTCTCTCTCTCTCTCTCTCTCTCTCTCTCTCTCTCTCTCTCTCTCTCTCTCTCCAGAAGATCTTTCTTGTTTCTCCCACGCCGATTTCATTCGTAGATAGGAAAGAGTTTTTGATTATTATCTCTCTCTCTCTCTCTCTCTCTCTCTCTCTCTCTCTCTCTCTCTCTCTCTCTCTCTCTCCAGCATTTATATTTCTAGCCATATTTAGGATTCTTTGCATGGGTTCCTAGCCATGAATATAATAATTTTTCAAAATTCACTATGAAGGAATTTGAAGAAAGCGACGATCATAACCTCATATTCTCTGTCTCTCTTTATGTTATAAGAACCAAGAAGCGACGCCATTGGTCGATCCTAGTACAGGTCACAGTTCAAACCCGATTCGGCCCCTGGTATCTAATTCCGGAGTCAGATCTGACAGCGTGGCTTTCAATAACCAATACAAATACGGACCGAATCTACATAGGGGGAAGGCTTCGACGAGGTAATCCCCCCTCCCCGGGTTAAATCGGTCTTTATGTCTTCTCTCTCTCTCTCTCTCTCTCTCTCTCTCTCTCTCTCTCTCTCTCAAAAGCCAGTAGGACCTCTTTTCAATTTGTGGCGAGGATATGAGCGGCGTGGGCGAGTTTCCTGAAGATTCCAAAGGCCTCGGTTGGCTTAACACAGAATTATGTAATTGGTTGATATTGCTCTGGTGAGGGTCGTAGCTTGACGAGAGAGAGAGAGAGAGAGAGAGAGAGAGAGAGAGAGAGAGAGAGAGAGCTTTAAAGAAGCGTCAGTAATCAGCACTTCGTCAAATGTCTATGGCATTTAGAAAAATGTTAGGAGGAGCAAATCCGTTCATAAGTTCATCTCTCTCTCTCTCTCTCTCTCTCTCTCTCTCTCTCTCTCTCTCTCTGTCTGTCGCTGACAATCTCGGTCTCCTCACCGCAAAGGAAAATGAAGGCGACAGCACGCGTCGTGATGTTTTGTTTTGAAGGGAAAAAAGAAAACTGTAGTTTGGACATATGACATTTGTCAACGATATTATGTTTGGCGGCCGAGAAGGATTCGCTTTTTGTCGGGAAATTTAATTAAGACGGAGGCGTCATTATTCATCTGTGGACGCGTCAGTTTTTTTTAATTTTTTTTTTTATTTTACATGTTCAAGGTTGCTTTACTCTCTCTCTCTCTCTCTCTCTCTCTCTCTCTCTCTCTCTCTCTCTCTTTCTCTCTCTCTCTCTCTCTCTCTCTGATGTAGGAGGTTCATTCTTCTTTCTCACGTTGATTCCCTATATGTAAGGGAAAGATTTGAGAGCGCTCTCTCTCTCTCTCTCTCTCTCTCTCTCTCTCTCTCTCTCTCTCTCTCTCTCTCTCTCTCTCTCTTCACAGGATCATTCTTGTTTCTCTCACGTGGAAATTTCTTTGTGCGTAGGAAAGGTTTATTGAAAATCTCTCTCTCTCTCTCTCTCTCTCTCTCTCTCTCTCTCTCTCTCTCTCTCTCTCTTCACAGGGTTATTCTTGTTTCTCTCACGTGGATTTTCTGTGTAGGAAAAGTTTATTGAAAATTGAAAAGTTTAACCAGCTGTTCGGGATTAGAAATCTTAGCTCTATTTGATATTTTGGTTCTTTTACAGTTCATATTTCAAGCGCAGTTTTCACCTTGAGGTTCACAGAAATCGATATGAAAAAACATACGGACGAATAGTGAGCGATATAGTTTCCACGTTCACCATCCATCTTACTGTCCACCCTCTCCTAACATTTGATTCGTAGTGCAACTGCGAGGTTTTCCTCCTGTTACACCTTTCAGACCTTTAACTGTCAATTTCCGTTTCGGAGCTGAACGACCTCGTAGGTCCCAATGCTTACCCTTCGGCCTAAAATCTATATTCGATTCAACCATCCAAAAGCCAATTCTTTTAAGAAATCATGTTAACACGCATAAACATCCAGACAGACTCAGGTGAAGACGTAATGCACATTAATTGAATTTTAAACTTGTTTACACTCAGTTTTGGTAAGGCTCCTGAAAACTAACGAAATATGTAAAAAAAAAATAAAAAACTGTAAGTTTAAGATTTTACTCTTATATTTTCATCACCGTTGTAAAAACTAAGCTTATTGGCGATGATTAGTTGTTCCAAGACGATTGAAAATAGAGTAATATCAAGGTAGGGTGCTGAGAGGTTAACCTTATGCCTTTGTATAAGTTATTCACATGTAGATACTGACTTCTTGATAGCCTGTTTACTATCAGGGAAGCGATTACGTGCTTTGGATGCCCTTTGAAATATGAATAATAAAATATATCACACCTGAGGCAACCTGATCTTTCGTTATGAGTCAAGGCTTTGCTTTGAGATGATTGCTGTCTTCAATGATGAGGCTTTTCTTTTTGTAGGCATAGAGAATTGTTTATGTATTTTAGCTTAGGCCTATCTTGTCTGGTGTTCTACAGGGCAATGCTCTGGGATTTTTGTAGGGTTTCAATTTTTTGGGAGTGTCTGTTTGATGCTAGAAAATTTAAGTATATTATACTGTGCCATCCACTTGCTGCCTGTATTTTTCTGTTTCATTGTTATACTGTAATTTGGATGCTTCTGTTTTTTTAAGCATGTAATTGTAATAGCCACAATGCCCTTTCAACTTCTAGAATTCTTCGCTTTTGGATACGCTTGTCACTACAAAGCCTTAAGATCCAAGTGCTGGAAATATAAAAAAAATTCCGAAGTCCGGTAGCGGGAAACGAACCAGCGTCTCATAATCACAACGAGGTCACGTTGCCGACCTGACCACGAGAGGTCGGCAACGTGGCCTCGTCGTGATTAAGGTGACGCTGGTTCGTTTCTCGCTACCGGACATCATAATTTCTTCGTATTTCTTGCATTTGGATCGTAAGGCTTTGTAGTGACAAACGTATCCAAAAAAGCGCGGAGAATTTGGGAAGTTAAGACGGCAGTGTGGCTATTATAATTACACATATATCTGGTAAAAAGTGGCAAGTAGGTTCTACTCACATAGTCATGTATTTTGACTGTGATGAATGCTTTAATATTCAAGTGTTGTGCTATAGTAATTTTAAAAAAGTCCTGACATTTCGTTTTGCACGTATCAGACTACAATCTACTGTGATTGTAGGAGATTAGGCTCATAATAAACCAGTGTTTGTTAGTTTTCTGTAAAAGAAAACTGTTGTGCCGGCTTTGTCTGTCCGTCCGCACTTTTACTGTGCGGCCTCAGACCTTAAAACTACTAAGTCAAGGGGCCGCAAATTGGTATGTCGATCATACACCTTCCAGTCATCAGACATACCAAATTGCAGCCCTCTAGCCTCGTTAGTTTTTATTTTATTTAAGGTTAAAGTTAGCAATAATCGTGCTGCTGGCAACGATATACTACAGGCCACCACCGGGCCGTGGTTAAAGTTTCATGGGCCGCGGCTCATACAGCATTATACCGAGAGCACCGAAAGATAGATATATTTTCGGTGGCTTTGGTTAGACGGTGTAGCGGCTGTGCAGAAAACTCGATTGCGCCGAAGAAACCTCGGCCCATTTTTTTACTTGTTTTTGGTACGAAAATAAAATCTGTATTATACCAGTATTATTCCTTTTAGTCTGACGGACATGTAAAGATCATGGTATGATCAAAATGCCAATGCCTTTGTTATCATAATGAAAAACATCAAAATTATATAAAACGTTTTTACTCAACTTGTAAAATATATATTTTTTTCCAATAAGTGATCATGTGTCAGTCATATGAGTTGCGATTAATTCCTTCCTTAATGCAAAAATTCACGTCTCTTTGAAATTCAGTTGTATTTATTTCTGGAGCGAGCTAAGGTGTTTTATGCTCACTTTTCCAAAATTTATGAATAGGGACTGAATGTCAAAAATTGCACCTCTCTGAAAGATGTTCATGATACAAAATTGTAGTGAAATTTATTATTATTATTATTATTATTATTATTATTATTATTATTATTATTATTATTATTATTATTATTATTATTATTATTATTATTAAGGCTGTCCAAAACCCGAAT
>NC_089753.1:35111412-35118912 GCF_040412425.1 Macrobrachium rosenbergii | reverse complement strand
TTAGTTTTCTGAATTTCATAATCTATTGCTCCAATCGTGAGACTGACGCGTGGTCTTTAGATCGATATATACAGAGAGAGAGAGAGAGAGAGAGAGAGAGAGAGAGAGAGAGAGAGAGAGAGAGAGAGAGACCCACATAACGCGACAGCCTTATTATTGGACGATTATTGCATCTCATTCCTTGGACAAATTGCGTGTCCATCAATCGTGGAGCTCATGCATTGCTTGGAAGTGGCGGTGGAGTTTGCCAAGCGTTTATTGGATGTGAGCATGTGCAAGCGCATGTATACACATACAGTATATGTACGTGTATATGTATATATATAAGTGTTTATATATATATACTTGTGTATACATACATATACGTTGCACAGTCTTGGTCTTTCCTCTCCTCCTTTCTCATAGCGTTACTGAAATTTTACTTTTCAATCGTCTCTCCTCCTTCGATTATTTCCAGATGTCTTACCCCCCCTTTTTAATTTTCTATAAAAGAAAACTATTGAGATAGCTATTTTTCTGTCCTCCCTCAGATCTTCAAAACTACTGCTGCTATAGGGCTGCAAATTGGTATGTTCATCATCCATCCTCCAATTATCAAACATACCAAATTGCAGCCTCTAGCCTGAGTAGTTCTTATTTTATTTAAGGTTAAAGTCAGCCATGACCGTGCGTCTGGCACTGCTATAGGTTCCAGCAACACATGCCACCACCGGGCCGTGGGTGAAAGTTTTCTGGGCCGCGGCTGAGTTTCTTGGGCCGTGGCTGAGAGTTTCGGCGCATTTTTTTTTATCTTTTATTTTGCATCCACAATTCTCGCCCCTTCAGTTTTTTCTTACCACAAATATTCCGGCGGCAGTTCATCTGGAAATCTTCAGCCATTTCTCCTTCAACCGCATTCAGCGTCTACACTTTAATTCCACTAAGGAAAATAGGCTCAACAATGACCTTCATACCCTGGTACCCTCTTTACTTGATCCGTGTGCCTTGCCTCTTCCCGCTGCCTATTACTGCCCTTGATATTTGCTTCCAAATATCCATACCAATCAACCTCTTCCACTCTTCGGCAATCCCCATAACATTCATCGCTCCTTCCTGGCTTCTATTCGCCCCTATAAGTTTGCTCATGTTCATATTTAATCTCAATTTTCTTCTCTTGCAAATGCCTTCAGAATTTCATAAGTCTCTGCTGTTTACCTTCACTATCCCGCTGTTTCCCTTCGCTATCCCGAATCGGCATTGCATCATGTACAATCGTAATTTTCTTTTCCACAACATTTATATCTACAGTACATATTCTGCGTGCTTGCATCACTCAATATGTGATGATTTTAAAGATGCTGGAGACAGCTCACTCTTGTCTCAGACCTAATTGTACACGAAAACCAGTCACACACCCATCTGTATATTTAAACACATGCTGTGCTTCAATCATAAAAGCTTCAAGTCTCTTTTAGCATCTTATCTTTTATACCATTCATCCTCAGTACCATCCACAGTTATATCAGAGGCTATTTTTAGGTCCATGTATGTCCTATAAAGCTTTTCCCTTCACTTTCAAACTTCTCTCATAGATTTCATGACAAACACTTGGCGTATGCCCTCTCCTCTCCTTGTCTACACCCATACTGTCATTTCTCTGTCAGTTCATCATCAGTCATGTCTTAAATCTGCATCGGTCATTTTCACAGCCTGCGAGTCTATCACCTTTACCTTTGCAAAATGGCACTATTAATCGTCTCTCGGGATTCATTCAAAATCTTTCTCATTTCCAGGCATACCTTACAAACCCTGGTCAGCCAGTCATTCATATGGAACCACAGCATCTCACTTGCAATCCAGTCAACTCCTGGTGTCTTCCCCTTTTTTCAGCTACTTAACCCACTTGTACATGCTGAACAGGCACTTCGACAAGCAGTTTCAGACTTACACGAATCCTTTCTGTTCATGCGTTATTCAGTTGTGCCTCTCTAGCTTCCACATTCAGCCGATCTTCATTCATCTCGCTATTACATCCATCAGTTTACCTTCCATCTATTATGAACTTACAGAGTCTAACAAAATATTTTCTACAAGACTCAATTCTTGTTTTCACCACAAACTCCAGTCCTACTAACAGTGCCCTTTCTGTCATCTGCGTTTGCATTTAAATCGTCATAGCACAACCACCTTTCTGTGTTCTCCAAACCCAACTAGATTCTCTCTAAAAGATACGCTTTCACTCGCATAGTTTTCTTTCCTGGAGGAAATACACTCACCATTAGGACTTATTCTCCAGCCAAACTCTTACCAATGAAAGCCTCGAGTTAGCATATTTTCTTTTAACCCCCTTTCCTAGAGCCTCTTCTACTGCTGCACAGCTTCCCCTACCGCAGACACAATCATTCTGGTCTCATTTTTCACACAGTGCCCCCTCACCCTTCCTACACTAAATGCTAACACAACCAACTTTTTCCCCCTCATTCAGGTCAACTATCATACGTTTATTCTCTTTTGTATCTCGTCCACACACATTCAGAGCCCCAAAATATAATATGTTATATTTTCTTTGTTTATTTGAAATGTCAGTATAGTGTACTCGGCTACAAACCCCATGCCCCTGGCCATTTGGTGACATTCACGCCACTTAGAGTGGCAAGAATGCTATTACTTTCTTTCCCAGCATCCATAGAAATGAAAGAGTGGCTGCCATTGGCTTAGGGTGCAGAGGCTAGTCTGCCATTTACGGCGCATTTTGTCTTACCAAGGGGTCGATAGTTCTTTGCTAAGAGCGTTCTAGCTTGAAGCGAGTTACCACTGGACACCAAACGATTGGTGCTTTCTACGTGACAAGTGCCCAGGTTGCATTGCTGAATACCACCTTAGTAATAGACCTCAGTAAATACATGGCATGCGATTGCCTTTGGCTTCAAGAGAGAGGTGCTCCCCTATTTTGAGGGCATATCCATCCTCAACGGGTTCACAACCTCCTGATTTGTATGCATATATATATATATGTATATACATATATATATTTTATATATGTGTATATATAATATATATATCTATATATATATACAAGTATACAGTATATATATATATATATATATATATATATATATATATATATATATATATATATATATATATATGATATTTAAAAACTCACAATATTACAATCCAATTTCGACCATCGCCAATTTCAATTACCAGATATGATCATTTTGCAATACCTGCAAATGAATTCCTCTCACCATCTGCTTTCGTTCGAATTCAACATGGTTACGGAATTATACAATAATAGAATGAAAATAATTTAATTATTTTTTTAAATGGAAGAAAATTTCGTGCTACGCGGAAGCAGAGATACGAGAGGGTATCAATAAATGGTGTTCATTGCATCATACCGGATAGTATTATGATATAATCTTATTATCATCATTTTGGTTATTTTAGCATCTTTATCGTAATCATCATTATTTGAGTCACTATCTTCGTCATCACATTGTTTCTGTCCTGACAAAACCTTGTTATTACCTTGTCACCTTACATTGATAGCAAGAGCTACCGTGCAACCCTCAACACAGAATTGGGTCATGGGACCCCACCATAGTCGTAACAGCAGGGAAAGCAATCGTAAATAAAAGCAATGGCATGAATTGGGCGTGCTTGCGCGTGCTTGCAGGAGTCGGTAAGTGCCATGATTCTGCATTCGTATGCCGTACTATCCGATCAATAAGACCGCCCTGTGCGCCCATCCTCAAAGCCCGCCCGAATACCCACCCACCCCACCCACCCGCCCGCCCCTTTGCTTGCGTGCTTGCTCTCTCTCTCTCTCTCTCTTTCTCTCTCTCTTTGTCGTCGCTTCCTCCCTCTCTCTCATCTCTCGTCTTCCATCTCTCCATTCATCGTTCGCAGGGTTTGTTTTTTTTCAATTCGCTCACTCCCTCTTTTATCACCTTCATGCTCTCTTTCCCTCTCGTCCACTCTCTCTCTCTCTCTCTCTCTCTCTCGTCCCTGCCAGTCATGCACGTTTGTGCCCCTTTGCCCCCTCTCTCTCTCTCTCTCTCTCTCTCTCTCTCTCTCTCTCTCTCTCTCTCTCTCTCTCTCTCATCGATATCTTTCGTTTCGCGTCTCTCTCCTGTTCCTCTGTAAATATGAGGCTGTCAGATCTCTCTTCTCTCTCTCTCTCTCTCTCTCTCTCTCTCTCTCTCTCTCTCTCTCTCTCTCTCTCTCTCTCTCTCTCTCTCTACCGTGTCATGTTGACAGATGTTCGAATGTAATCTGAAGTTCAGAATGTGGCCCATTTTAACGGCTTCCTTTGCCATTTTATTGAAAATTTATTGCATTTTATTACTTTTGAGAAGTTTTTGTGTTTGCTGCTGTGATGGAGTGTAAGTTGATATTACTTCCATCAGAATTCTTGTGAGTGTAGGATATTATTACGTCAACTAGAATTCTTTTCTCTAGGAAAGAAAGGTGTCGAATGTTTTGCATGACATCTGAGCTGATGCCTGCGCTGCAAACAGCGTATTTTGCGTGACGTCTAAGCTGCAAACAGCATATATTGCGTGTGTGACATCCAAACTGCAAACAGCATATTTTGCATGACGTCTAAGCTGCAAACAGCATATTTTGCATGACATATAAGCTGCAAACAGCATATTTTGCGTGACATCGAAGCTGCAAACGGCATATATTGCGTGTGTGACATCTAAACTGCAAACAGCATATTTTGCATGACATATAAGCTGCAAACAGCATATTTTGCATGACATATAAGCTGCAAACAGCATATTTTGCATGACATATAAGCTGCAAACAGCATATTTTGCGTGACATCGAAGCTGCAAACAGCATATTTTGCATGACATATAAGCTGCAAACAGCATATTTTGCATGACATATAAGCTGCAAACAGCATATTTTGCGTGACATCGAAGCTGCAAACAGCATTTTTTGCATGACATATAAGCTGCAAACAGCATATTTTGCGTGACATCGAAGCTGCAAACAGCATATTTTGCATGACATATAAGCTGCAAACAGCATATTTTGCATGACATATAAGCTGCAAACAGCATATTTTGCGTGACATCGAAGCTGCAAACAGCATATTTTGCATGACATATAAGCTGCAAACAGCATATTTTGCATGACATATAAGCTGCAAACAGCATATTTCGCGTGACATCGAAGCTGCAAACACCATACTTTGCGTGACATCGAAGCTGCAAACAGCACATTTTGCGTGACACCTAAACTGCTAACAGCATATTTTGCATATGACATCTAAGCTGCAAACAGCAACGCCACTCGATCCATCAGCCCATTAATCGCGAAACACAAAAGCAAACAGAGGTCCCTCATTCATTTGCGAGGCCGTTAAAACTGTTCCGCAGCGATTAACGTCGCCGTATATTGATCAGCGACTGAATTGGAGTTGATTGGCTAATCAGGCTGCAAGATGCAAATGGCAGTTTGTTCTGGTGCATCGGAATAAATTCACTTGGCCCCGTCCTGATCATAGCTGTCGAGGGAAGCCTGAGTTATCGGAAGAGGGGGAAATGTTGACAGGGAGCGTTCGTTTCGGGAAAACTTTCCTACTCGATAATCCTGGTGGGGTCGTTCTCTCGGTATGATTGTCTTCGGAATAATGGTTTCCATTTTTCTTGTCGTGAGATCTTATATATGTATATATGCTGCGGTGTATTTTTTATTTGAGTGATATACGTTGCCAATATTTTTTCAGGGTTATTTGTGGTATATCTTTATCTAGGTAATATTGAATCGTCTGGTCATTATTGAAGGGTCTTCTTTTTTCGGAAGAGTCTTCCCAGAACTGTAGTTTGATAACATCGTCACATAGTTTCTGTTTCTAAAAAGTATAGTCATAATTTCTATATCCAGAACGTTTAATCATATAATTCCTATTTCCAGGACAATTAGTCGCATAGTTTCTATTTCCAAAAAGTATAGTCACATAATTTCTATTTCCAGAACATTTAGTCACATAATTTCTATTTCCGAAACGTGTAGTCACATAATTTATATTCCTAAAAAGTGTAGTTACATCAGTTCTATTTCCAAAATTTATAGTCACATAATTTATATTTACAAAACGTATAGCCACATAATTTCTACTTCCAGAACATTTAAAAAAAATAGGTAAAGCATTTACCTATTGCTAACAGGTAAAAGATTCAAACCTAGGCAACATCTTGTAGCTCCGAAATTCGCAAATAATGACGGTAAAGGTTGGAAGAATGAAGGAGTATAAGATTTAGGCCAAAGGCCAAGCGCTGGGACCTCTGAGGTCATTCAGCGCTGAAACGGTAATTGACAGTAAAAGGTTTGAAAGGCGTAACGGGAGGAATACCTCGCAGTTGCACTATGAATCAATTGTTAGGGGAGGGTGGAAAGTCAGGTGGAAGAAAGAGAATATGAACGGAGGTACAGTAAAAAGAACGAAAGGGGTTGCAGCTAGGGGCAGAAGGGACGTTGCAAAGAACCTCATGTAATGCCGGAAAAGGTTGAGGTCGGTCGAGGTTATGGAATACATCAAAAAATATTTTTCCATCATCACTGAGGTCAATCACAGCAAATGTTTTGTGGATTCACTTTAATCATCGTCTTTCCGTGAAATAATGAAGGTCCCTCGGCGGGAATTAGCGGTTAAAAGAAATGAAATGTGGAATTGCGTAAATTCTGAAAGGGAGGGAGTTGGTGAATTAGCTATGTTTGGCGGAAATGTCAAGATAGGAGAAAATATTTTGAAAAAATGTTTTAAGATATATTCATCCAAGCTGGGAAACTGTACTTAATGTTGCTTTAAAAATATATGATAATTGGATATTCTCCGTTAGCAACTTAAAACAGTATATTCAAAATTACATTCCAAAATCAAAGCCACATTACAACATTTACATAAAATTTTTGGGAACAGGTCAAGATAATAGAACGGCTAAACTGAAAGAAATGTAATTTTGCGTCAGATTTATTTTTTTTCTTGAAAAGGGAAATTGTTCAGGCATTTCTCTTCAAAGCGAGAAACATTCCATAATTTTGCCTCGGATTTAGGTAAAAGAAAAATAATCTTGAGGCAAACCTACGCATTGCGACAATTTTTTTTTTATTTAAAGCGGAATCTCCGTAGCGTGGTAGTGCCGTCAGTGCACCTCATGCGGTGCACTGTAGGCATTACTTAGATTCTTTGCAGCGTGCCTTCGGCCGCAAGCTGCAACCCATTTCGTTCCTTTTACTGTACCTCCTTTCATATTCTCTCTTCCACCTTACTTTCTACCCTCTCCTAACAATTGATTCATAGTGCAACTGCTTTGAGGTTTTCCTCTTGTTACACCTTTCAAACTTGAACTATCAATTTCCGTTTCAGCGCTGAATGACCTCATAGGTCCCGGTGCTTGGCCTTTGGCCTAAATTCTACATTCAATTCAATTCAATTCAGTTTCAAGCGGAATGCACTTCTTACAGATTTTCTTCAAAGTCTGATTACTTAAGAGTAAT
>NC_089753.1:35098912-35108912 GCF_040412425.1 Macrobrachium rosenbergii | reverse complement strand
CGCTCTTTCCAGGGAAAGCTCACGGTACTCGGAAGCCCTTCTTTGGCTGAGTCGGTTGAGGTTCGGACTGTCACTCGATGGGCCGGAGTTCAATTCCCCCGGCCGGCTGATGAAGAGTTAGAGGAATTTATTTCTGGTGATAGAAATTCATTTCTCTCTATAATGTGGTTCGGATTCCACAATAAGCTGTAGGTCCCGTTGCTAAGTAACCAATTGGTTCTTAGCCACGTAAAATAAGTCTAATCCTTCGGGCCAGCCCTAGGAGAGCTGTTAATCAGCTCAGTGGTCTGGTAAAACTAAACTATACTTAACTTCACGGTACTCGGTTGCATCTCGGGAAAATGCACCGGGTTCATCCGGTACTAAATTTGACAACGGATTATTGGATAAAGCTTTGAGAACCGAGAAGAGGCTTTACCTTCGTACGTCGTGTCGTAGAGGAGCTGCAGACTGAGAGATTTCATCTCTGACAGAGAAATCAGAAGACTCTGGACATCACTTGTCAGCAGGTTGCTGAAACCACAGATCAGAAAAGGGACACTTAGACACTTTTTTGCACTTTAAAATCATAACATCAGCAATTCATTACCATCAGAAACATCATTATCAACTCATTATCATTTGGGATCTTTCCTACATAGTGGCCTCCAAGGGTTTTCGGGGGTCGTTATCTAGGACTAATATTTCTTGGGGGTCATTTTATGATATTTACAGTCTTTTGTTTATATGTTTTTACTGTCATCCCCAACGGTGGAGGTGGATGCATACCGGGTTAAAACCCTTGGGCATCACTACCTAGGAAAGATCCATCGTTTGTTGTAGCAGTGGAAATTCTTCTAGGCTAAATAAACAGCTAAAGAGCCATGGTATATTTCGTCCTGAACATGCCCAGTGAAGAGGTGGCTCGCCAGAGATGCCGATAGGCCTACAGATAGGCTCACGATGAGCAGAGCTGAGGGTTGTAGATTATAATTATGTTATTGGTAACTGTGGTTTTACTAGGCCTATGGATGAACTTTGAAAAGTACCTACTGGATGTGATTATCATATTTGAAATGAAAACTCTGTTGGTTTATATATCAAAACATACAGTAATACATTGTTTTTGTTATTAGGAATTTCATATCACTGGTTGTTTCCATATTTTTATATCTTTTCATAACATATGAATGGGCCTATAACTGTAATTTACATGTGCGGTTATAGATGCGTTCATATGTGGTGAAAAAATGTAAGAAATGATGGAACTAGCAATGGAATGAAAATGATAAAAAAATAAATATCATTACTGTATATCTGACATAAAACCAAAAGTTTTTAAAATGAATAATCACATCCAAATATTCACCCATATAAAATTGACAGTCATAACTTAAATTATCAGTCTATTATAGACTAAATTTTGTTATATTCTAAGTCTTGTATATACTTATTTTATTTTTCTTAGAATACTTACGTGAACAGAACTTGAAAAGCCACATCATTTTTCTATCCAATAAAGACAGAAAGCTCTCTCAATTTTTATCACATTCTATCAGAAATATGCAGAGATGATTAAAACTGATTTTATTCGAGAATGTTATACACAATTGTAGCCTGTTTTTTAAAGATGGCGGTAAATATTGACAGCTGATATCACTGAAGATAATAATGGTTGGCTGTTTATGCCTGTGACCATTCAGATTTAGTAGTTTTTCTTTATTTTTCTTTAAATAAAACTCAAGAAGTTTCTCTTCAGTAATAAAAATAAAACTAAGAGAAAATTTCTAAAACTTTTGACTAGGAATGAAAACACGATATACATATATATATATATATATATATATATATATATATATATATATATATATATATATATATATATATATATATATATATAGAGAGAGAGAGAGAGAGAGAGAGAGAGAGAGAGAGAGAGAGAGAGAGAGAGAGAGAGAGACTTGCAACCAACCTTCTTCAGTCTCCAATGCTCCAGTGCATTAGACCAACGCTCCAAGGACGCTCTCCTTCCTCCGGCGGGAAGTGGACCAGAATGAGACGCCTCTTGGGTCCTCACCGAAAAGGTACATTCGTTAGTTGGCCCACCCCACCCCCTCCCCTCTCCTCCACAGTTTTCTTCTTCTTCTTCTTCTTCTTCTTCTTCTTCTTCTTCTTCTTCTTCTTCTTCTTCTTCTTCTTTACTCCCCTACTTAGGCGTCGATAGCCATTAAATAGTCAGGTGCTGAATTGTTTATTGAGAACGACTTTTTTCTTTTAAGGTGGTCTGCTGTAGACGAAAGGTTATATAATTTTGTGGTTGTATTCATGTTTAGGTGAGTTGGTTGCAGGTGTGATTGGAGGTAAGTGTATGTATACATACATATGTATATATGTATGTATTATATACATATTATATATATTATATATATACATGTATATATATATATATGTATATATATACAGTATATATATATCTGAACATATATATATATATATATATATATATATATATATATGTATATGTATTTATATACATATATATATACACATATACATATACACATTATATATATTATATATACATGTATATATATATATGTATATATACAGTATATATATATTTGAACATATATATATATATATATATATATATATATATATATATATATATATATATATATATATGTATATGTATTTATATACATACATATGTATACACATATACATATACATATATATAAATCAAATTCCCTCGACAACATTTTCAGTGTCAAACAGCTGACCAACCTCCCTAATCACTAATTAAAACCTCCCGTCTACAGACATGAATCAATGAAAAACAAATCCATGGGTCTGACTGACAGGCGTTAATGTCAAAGAACTTAAAAGTAAATCAAAATGTGACATTTTTTTCGACAATGGCTGAAGTTTTTTTGTTTACGAATTTCGGAAAAAAAATAAGCTTCTTGTTTACTGATGACGTCATCGTGTCTCTCTCAGGCCCGAGGGCTTTTTGGGACCTGGCCTGAGGTCAAAAGGTTAGGAAGTTAGGAGAAGCTACAAAACTAGTGGTATGGTTGATACCAAAAAATCAGTTGGTAATCAATAAATAACAATAAACTCGGCTTGGAAATAAACGGTTGTTATAGTTAAATTGTTCCTGAGTTATAAAGACTTGACAGATATTAATTTTACAAAACAATATGAAAAGAATCAGAGTTTAATTTGGCTGAATCTGACTGCAACATTTCTTAAAACAGTCTGGAATTTTTATAGAACAACATGACTAAATGTTGCTGTAACACATTTCTTCATAAAGTCTGGAATTTAGGTTAAGCAATTCTTAAAACAAAATTAAGCCTGATTAAAGACTGATTTCTTCAGTCTTAATCGGACGGTGCTTCTATACCGTTTTAGGATTGAGTTGAATATGGAATTTAGGCCAGAGGCCACGCGCTGGGACCTATACAATGAGGTCATTTAGCTCTGAGAGGGGAATTGAGAGTAAAAAGATCTGAGAGGTGTAACAGGAGGAAAACCTCAAAGCAGTTGCACTACGAAACATTTTTTAGAAAGTGGATAGCAAGATGGAAGTAAGGGAATATGAACTGAGGCACAGTAAAAGGAATGGAGGGGGCTGCAGCTAGGGGCCGAAGGAACGCTTCAGGGAACCTTAAGTAATGCTTACAGTGCACTGCGTGAGCTGCACTGACGGCCCTACCCCACTACGGGAGGTTTTAGGAAAATTCCTATGAATCTTACAAGTCATTATTTCACAGACTAGACAGCGGTTGTGAGTAGATTGTAGAACAGCTACAATCTTCAATTGATATACGATAACGAGTTTGTAACAATACCAGCTTCAATGTGAATCAGTGATTCTTAACCTTTTTATTACCACGCCCCCCTCTAAGACTTGGTCCTTCTCTCCACGCCCCCCTACCTTGCATCTGTGGGTAAAATTCCCTCCTAGATTTAAAGGAGAATAAAAAAGAGAAAGAGAAGGGGTTCCGAGGGATAGGGAGAGAGGCAAACAATTACAAAACATGGTAAGCCCAACGAGTCTAACCCCAGTAGTAGACTATAGGAAACTAGCGTTACAAGGCTATGATACTTTCGCATCTTTTCATAAACATTTGAATATTGGTTCCTCACTCTTGTCAATAGAATAACGACTATAATTAAAGAATTTTTTATTTTTCCCCTAGGGCTCGCCCCTTCCATGGAAATTGCTGACCCCCCCCCCCCGCCTCCTATTGGGGCGCGCATCCCCAGGTTAAGAACCACTGAATTATAAATAGACCACAATTCACAACGACTAAGTTTGTTGAAAGCTACAAATGTTTGGGTAACTTAAACTGATCACTCATTGCAAATATGGAAACTCAGGTCATGCATATTGTTCATACATTTTGACTCATACATATTGTTAATAAATATGGATTCATACATACTATTCATACATATTGATTCATACATAATATTCACGCATATCGATTCATACATACTGTTCACACATATCAATTCATACTGTTCATACATTGTGATTCATACATAATGTTCATACATAATGATTCGTACATACTGTTCATACATATTGATTTAGACATACTGTTCACACAGTGATTCATACATAGCTAATATTCATACAAATGATTCATAGATACTCTTCATACATATTGATTCTTTCATAATATTTACACATATTGATTCTTACACTGATTCACACATATTGATTCACACATATAGATTCATACATACTGGCCACACACATTGATTCATACATACTCTTAATAATTATTGATTCATACATGCTATTCATGTACATTGATTTATGCATGCATTCAGAAGCTCTTTCTATGCACAAAATCATTTTTATTATATTTTATCATATATCTGTTTGATTGTGTTCCTTCTTTCATCCTTTATTTGTATTCCCTCTCTCTCTCTCTCTCTCTCTCTCTCTCTCTCTCTCTCTCTCTCTCTCTCTCTCTCTCTCTCTCTCTCTCTCTCTCTCTCTGTAGCCCTTTGTTGGCCGAGTCGGTTGAGCTTCAGACTGTCATTCGATGGGTCAGAGTTCAATTCCCACAAAATGAAGAGTTAGAGGAATTTATTTCTGGTGATAGAAATTCATTTCTCGCTATAATGTGGTTCGGATTCCACAATAAGCTGTAGGTCCCGTTGCTAAGTAACCAATTGGTTCTTAGCCACGTAAAATAAGTCTAATCCTTCCGGCCAGCCCTAGGAGAGCTGTTAATCAGCTCAGTGGTCTGGTAAAACTAAGGTATACTTAACTCACTCTCTCTCTCTCTCTCTCTCTCTCTCTCTCTCTCTCTCTCTCTCTCTCTCTCTCTCTCTCTGTTATTGATCAGGTTTAGATAGGACACCGACGAAATATTATTGTTGAGAATTATACTGACTTGGTTATAGAAACGAAAAATAAACAATGTTGTGAAATAACAACTAAATTTAACACACACAACAGGAGACATTTTAATTCAATAAAATGTTTACAAGTCAGCTGCTATTACATAAGCATAAGTTAATAGAAAAACTCCGTTGTTTATTTAATACTACCTTTAAACTTGACATGTGTCAGTAGATTTTTACTTGACTATCTCAATTTTTGACGTAATTTCAAGAGAACAATTGAAAGACCTGTGTTCGATCCTGATGTGAGTCAGAAATATATATATATATATATATATATATATATATATATATATATATATATATATATATATATATATATATATATATATATATATAATATATATATATATATATATATATATATATATATATATATATATATATATATATATATATATATATATATATATATATATATATATATATATATACATATATATTTATACACACACGCACACACACATATATATATACACACACATACACACACACACATATATATATATACACACATACGCACACACATACATATATATATATATATATATATATATATATATATATATATATATATATATATATATATATATATATATATATATATATATATATGAGGCTTCAATTATTTTCTTGGAATTACTTTAAAAATTGAGATAGTCAAGAAGAAAGGTACTGACACATGTCACGTTTAAAGGTAGCAATGAATAATTAACAGACTTTTTCTATTAATTTATGCTTAAATAATAGCAGCTGACTTGTAAACATTTTATTGAACTAAAATATCCCCGGTTGTATGTGTTAAATTTATTTGGGATTTCAAAATATTGTTAGTTTTTCATTGCTATAACCAAGTCAGTATAATTCTCAACAATAATATTTCGTTGGTGTCCTATCTAAACTTGAGCAATAAGAGAGAGAGAGAGAGAGAGAGAGAGAGAGAGAGAGAGAGAGAGAGAGAGAGAGAGAGAGAAGAGAATACATAGATATATGATAAAATATAATGAAAATGATTCTGTGCATAAACAGAGCTTCTGGTAGTGATACCTTAATAAGTAAACCACTGTTGATAATGAAACAAAAAAATATAGCTTTATAATATTAAAGTTTATTTTCCCTAAAATATTTACAAAATGAAATGACATCAGAACAACAACAAAAAACTTTCCAGAGTGTCGAGTTAAACGAAAAATTATGAAAAGCAGGGTTCTCTCCCCAGTTTCCTGTCAGTCCTTTCGATCCCGGCTCCGACCTCGTCTCGCCACCTGACAATGATCATCAGCTGGCGTTCCAGCGTTTTCACCCGCCATTCCAGACGGTCCCTGTTCCTCTTCGTGTGGTCCAACTCCATGCGCAGAAGCAGGCAGTCGTATTCCAGCTTTTCCCATTTGAGTTCCAGCTTGCCTTTCTCGTCCTCCACGTCCAGACACTTCTTAGTCATCTCGCCGAGTCTGCGCTGTTCCTCCCGACACTGCTCCTTGTGTAGGTTGGCCAGGTACTCTTTGCCTTCGAGGTCGATCTGGAGGACTTCGACCTCTTTCTTCAACTCCCCGACTCTCTTCTCGAGGTGGCGTATTTGCTCCTTCCGCTCGCCCTCCTCCGTCTGGAACCGGTTGATGGCGTCGCTCTGTTCCCTGTTCTGTCCCTCCAGCCGCTGCTTCTCTCGATCCAAGAGGTCCTTCTCCTCCTGCAGCTGGTGGGCGAGGTTCTCCTGCTGTTGCAGCTGGCAGGTGATCTTCGCCAGCTGCACGTTCAGGTTCACGACCTCCGCTTTCAGATCGTCGTTCGTCTCCGTCAGTTCGTCCGCCCTGGCCGTCAGCTCTTTTTTGTCCCCTTTCAACTTGAGGATCTGCTCCTCCAGGTGATCCTTGGCGAAGTCCTTGGCCCGCAGGTCCCCCTCCAGCCGCCCATTCTCTTCCTTGAGCTCTTGAATCCTGTCCAGCAGGGTCTGTTGGTCCTTCTCGTGCTTGCAACGGGGGGGAAATCCTTCTTCTTCCTGTCGTCTGCTAGTCCTCCATTTCTCGATGTCCTCCTTTATCTCCCGGAACCGTGTCTTGAGGTCGAGAATCCCTATGCTCCGTTGGACACACTCTTCCCTCTCCAGCGTTATGGCGTCGCACAGCGATTTCACCGCCGCTTTCATCTCCCTTTCTGTCTTTTCCAGGAACTGGGCGAGCATCAAGAATAAAGTCGCCGTTCCAGCATTGTTCAAGAATTCCGAGGTTAAAATGGACTGCTTTTCGTTCTCCGGAGCGGCTGAGGTCGCTCCAGCGAGGTTTACAAGATGAGCGCCGTCGGCGTTGAAGTTCCAGAATGTCTGGATCCAGAAGACTCCCAGAATGCCTAAGACGAAGACCAGGAAGAGCCAGACCTTCTTCGAGTTGGAACAATCCATGGCTGATGGGAATATGTTTTCGGAGGGTCATTCTTGTTCTTATATACTCTCGCCTTCCTGAATTTTTTTCTGATGAATTTTCGGTTTTGGATCAATTTCGAATAAAAGATTAAGGATACTTTTGTTGGTCTAAAAAAGGAATTTTAGGATTAATTGAAGGAGCTCAGTGTTTTGACAGAGAGCGGATTAAGACATAACTAAGCACAGTACATGTATTCACACACACACACACACACACACATATATATATATATGTGTGTGTGTTTGTATAATAGAAAGTAATGGGACTTAGCCATATATGCATACACACACGCACACACACACGCGCACACATTTATATATAAACATACATATGTATATTTATGTATATACTGTATATATATATATATATATATATATATATATATATATATATATATATATATATATATAAATATATAAATATATAAATATATAAATATATAAATATATAAATATATATATATATATATATATATATATATATATATATATATATATATATATATATATATATATATATGGGCCTTTGACGATCACAAGTGATCTCACCCTGGGGCATCATTGGCAACGGAGCGTCATCGAATGGGGTTTATTTTTACCAGGGGTGGACCCTTCCCCATTCTCAGCTCCATCAGCTAGCCAAGATAGATGATATCCTCAGACTTATGACCTTACATCTTGTAACGCCTCCAGATCATTCTTCTGCTCGCTGAAATCCGCAATCCAATCATCCTTGTCTATGGACAGGAAGCTTCCAGTCTCCAAATCGCAACTCTGAATACAGCGACTTCTGACGGTGCCCTTTTGGATGTCTTGGTGCTCCTGCCACACTGGGACCAAACTTTTGCATATATAAAAGGCATGAAACTTACGGGTTTTTACGCCGCGCCAGTGGTTGCCACTAGAGTATATGCAAGAATTTGATCCAATATGCATTGCAAAACCCATATTTTGCATATATAAATGGCATTAAACTTACGGGTTTTTACGCCGCGCCAGAGGTTGCCACTGAGGTATATGCAAGTATGGGATCCAATGTGCAATGCATAACCCAATTCACATATGAAGTAGGCATGAAACTTACGGGTTTTTACGCTGCGCCAGAGGTTGCCTTCCACGCATGTGATTGGGCATTGATACCCCTTTCCCGAGGGTATCATATGGCAGGGGCTCATGACAGTCCAATCTTCGGGCAGTTGCCGCCAGTTCCACCAGCCGCTGTAGTCTCTCCATCGCGCAGAGATGCTTCCTCAGCCATGTCCAGGATTGATTTCCATCACAAAGCTCAGCTCATTCCTGTTCCCAACATCAGAGATGTCCGAGCTTCTTTCTTCTACGAGTCAACCAGTTTTCATCAACAAGCAGAATCTTCTTTTCATTCTCGCTGCAGATTCCAGCCTCATTTTCTGATTCACTTTCTTTCTATTTAGGGGCTTTTTATTTGAAGGCGTTTTAGTCGGGTCTTTTGAGTGTCTCTTGGTGCCAGTTGAAGGACGTTGCAATGCCATGATTTGGCGAAGTCCTTCCTCGATGGTGTCCATTCGTCGGTAGAGGACTTTGTAGTTTTCCAAATTTTCATGGGCCATCTAACTTTTCTTCTGAACCGTAGGTCTTCAGGGCCTTTCACTCGTTTTCCCTCTTCAGAATCTTCTTTACGCAGCGTTTAGGTGACTGAGTTTATCTTATAGAGCTTCTTAACCATTTCAGATTCTCGCTCCAGTGTTCGTAGTCTCGCTGCAGATTCCTGCCTCATCTTCTTGTGCACATCATTTTTATTTAGGGGCGTCTTATCTAATGGAGTAGTTGTCGGGTCTTTTGAGTGTGTCTTGGCTTCAGTTGAAGGACGTTGCAAAGCCATGATTTGGCGAAGTCCTTCCTCGATGATGTCCATTCGCTGGTAGAGGACTTTGCAGTCGATTTTGGGCTTGATGAGACGTCGAGTTTTATTCAAAGTCTTTTTCTCTACAGCTTTAGTCTCTGATACAGGTTGTTCTTGCGCCACCATTTTAATCATAGTCTTTTCTTTCGTGCACACTTCGCTTTCCTCGCGTATCAAATTATGACCGTTCATTTTTTCACTTGCTTTTTCTCCTTCAAGAATTTTGACTTTCTTTTCCAAAGATGTGATCTTCGTATCCTTGGTCGAGGTCTCTTCGTGGAGTCTTTCGATTTCCA
>NC_089753.1:35086412-35093912 GCF_040412425.1 Macrobrachium rosenbergii | reverse complement strand
CATATTCTCTTTCATCCACCTTACTTTCCACCCTCTCCTAACAATTATTTCATAATGAAAATGCAATGTTTTCCTCCTGTTACACATCTAAAACCTTTTTACTCTCAGTAGCCCCTTCAGCTCTGTATGATCTCATGGGTCCCAGCGCTTGGCCTTTGGCCTAAATTTTAGATTTTGTTCCATTGGTGAAACTTAGACCCTTCTTACTTGCAAATGGACGAGAGTGATGGCTGTGATAATGTTACTCTCGTCCCCAGCACCTGTTTGAGTTATCTTCCTAATCTCGTCATCCTTCCATTTTGAAACCAGGCCTCCTTCATTCATCCTTAGGACTCAGGATAAAAAAAATTATGTCAGTTAAAAATTTAGGACTCTGATACAAAAAAATTATGTCAATTAAAAACTTAGGACCATGGATAAAAAAATATGTCAGTTAAAAACTTAGGACTCTGGATAAAAAAAAATTGTCAGTTAAAAAATTTAGGACTGGATAAAAAAAATTATGTCAGTTAAAAAGTTAGGACTCTGGATAAAAAAACACTATGTCAGTTAAAAACTTAGGACTCTGGATAAAAAAAATTGTCAGTTGAAAACTTAGGACCATGGATAAAAAAAGATTATGTCAGTTAAAAACTTAGGATTCTGGATAAAAAAAATTATGTCAGTTAAAAACTTAGGACTCTGGATTAAAAAATTGTCAGTTAAAAACTTAGGAGTCTGGATAAAAAAAAATTATGCCAGTTAAAAACCTAGGACTTTGGATAAAAAAAAATATGTCAGTTAAAAACTTAGGAATCTGGATAAAAAAAATTATGTCGGTTAACAAGTTAGGACTCTAGATAAAAAAAATTACATCAGTTAAAAAATTAGGACTCTGGATAAAAAAAGTATGTCAGTTAACAACTTAGGACTCTGGATAACAAAAAAATATGTCAGTTAAAAACTTAGGACCAGATATAAAAAAAATATGTCAATTAAAAAGTTAGGACTCTGGATGAAAAAAATTGTTAGTTAAAAACTTAGGACCCTGGATAAAAAAAAAAATTATGTCAGTTAAAAACTTAGGACCCTGGATAAAAAAATTAAGTCAGTTGAAAATTTAGGACTCTGGATAAAAACAGATTGTCAGTTGAAAACTTAGGATTCTGGATAAAAAAAATTATGTCAGTTAAAAACTTAGGACTCTGAATAAACAAAAATTATGTCGGTTAAAAACTCAGGACTCTGGATAGAAAAAAATTATGTCATTTAAAAACTTAGGACTCTGGATAAAAAAACAATTATGTCGGTTAAAAACTTAGGACTCTTCTTAGTCTTGCTGCAGGACGTTTCAATAAAAGAAAATTTACAAGGTGTTGTCTTCAAGAAATATCATTATATGAAAGGTTAAAAATTTGTGATATACTTACGTTTGAAATGAGAATTGAAAATATAAAACAGAGTTATTTGAAATGAGAATTGAAAATATAAAGCCGAGTTATTATGTTTAAAGGGTGTTTACGAGATGTTGGCTTCAAGAAATATCAGTGCATAAAAGGTAAGAATATTACATTACAGAGTTACATTTTAAATGAGAATTGAAAACATAAAACTGAGTCATGTCTTATGGTTGTTTATCAGATCGGCTCACAACCTTGAAGTTAATTGCCTCATTCTAATTAGAGGGCTGATTCATTTTCTTCATTAAACAACGTAACAGATTGGGCCATTCTCTTCATCCGGAGTGAAATTGCAGTTCTTGTCGCGAAAAGGAGGGAGATCTTTTCTTTTATAGGGAAAGACAGTGAATTGGAGCTTCATTTTGTTAACTGATACGATCGGTGAATTGATGCAACATTTGTCTGGTCTGTACTTGAATGGGTACCATCAGCGAATGTCAGACTCCCATCGTGACCGTCTATTGGGCATTGGTATGGGGTTAGCAACCTCTTCAGAATATCAGTAGGTCACAACGAGACCTGAAAAGCCATCTGAGTCATTCTGGCAATAGTGAACTGAAGTAGATTTGTAACGGCGATGAGTGTAATCATTAGTAGTTATTACAAGTCTTGAAAGTCTTCAAATATTTAAACACATAAGTTATCTCCTCCATAAGCGGAGAGCACTAGAAGCCCGTACACCTGGTTTTATAGACATATTTATAATCGGGTGGTCACGTTAATCAAGAGTGAACATAAGGCTTGACTTAGGAAGATAGTTGAACACAAATTCTGAAAAAAATTAACTGGCTCGCTTTATCAGCTGTTTGTGTATTCAAGGGCCTTCGTTTTACCATCTGTTTGTGTATTCAAAGGCTTAGGTTTGGTCAGCTGTTTGTGGATTCGAGGACCTAAGTTTGGTCAGCTGTTTGTGGATTTGAGGACCTAGGTTTGGTCAGCTGTTTGTGGATTCGAGGACCTAAGTTTGGTCAGCTGTTTGTGGATTTGAGGACCTAGGTTTGGTCAGCTGTTTGTGGATTCGAGGACCTAAGTTTGGTCAGCTGTTTGTGGATTTGAGGACCTAGGTTTGGTCAGCTGTTTGTGGATTCGAGGACCTAGGTTTGGTCAGCTGTTTGTGGATTCGAGGACCTAGGTTTGGTCAGCTGTTTGTGGATTCAAAGGCCAAGGTTAGGTCAGCTGTTTGTGGATTCAAGGCCAAGGTTAGGATAGCCGTTCGTGGATTCAAGGGCCAAGGTAAGGTCAGTTGTTTGTGGATTCAAAGGCCAAGGTTTGGTCAGCTGTTTGTGGATTCAAAGGCCAAGGTTTGGTCAGCTGTTTGTGGATTCAAAGGCCAAGGTTTGGTCAGCTGTTTGTGGATTCAAAGGCCAAGGTTTGGTCAGCTGTTTGTGGATTCAAAGGCCAAGGTTTGGTCAGCTGTTTGTGGATTCAAAGGCCTAGATTGGTCAGCTGTTTGTGTATTCAAGGGCCTAGGTTTTATCAGCTGTTTGTGTATTCAAGGACCCAGGTTTGGTCAGCCGCTTGTGGATTCAAGGGCCAAGGTTAGGTCAGCTGTTTGTGTATTCCAGGGCCAAGGTTATGTCAGCCGTTTGTGGATTCAAGGGCCAAGGTTAGTTCAGCCGTTTGTGGATTCAAGGGTCAAGGTTAGGTCAGCCGTTTGTGGATAAACCTAGAATTTCTCTTGATTTTATAATAATAGAAGTAGGCAGCTCTCTCTCAAAATATTCTTAAGCTTACTGATAATTGAACTTGCTTTGAAGCGTCAGTCGTTCTCTTATTTATGCACTCATTTGCATTTCAGGCCGCCATATCACCCGTTGCCTCTCCCACCACTTTCTAATGTTACAAGGCTCACTGATGCCAAAATTTTAAGTCCCAGCGTTGCTTTTATAGACAGAGGCATCAACCCGACTCAAACACGGATCCTCTGCCATTAGATATGGAACATGTTGCCGTTTTTCTTAAGATTGGTTTATTTCCGTTATTAAATTTTATTTGGTGTTTGCTAATGTCATTTTCTCTCTCTCATTTCTGGAATTATATTCTATTGAAGCTTATTCAGTAACATAATGGCTCTTAGACTTGTTCAATGTGAATTTTAGTTTGTTTTAATAGTGATAAGATGATAATATCATGTCTCCTTGGTCCTTTACTCAGGGTCTGATTGAAAATCTTTCGTCTTTTAGTTTCCTGTAAAAGAAAACTGTAGTGCCGGCTTTGTCTGTCCGTCCGCACTTTTTTTCTGTCCACACTTTTTTTCTGTCCGCCCTCAGATCTTAAAAACCGCTGAGGCTAGAGGGCTGCAAATTGGTATGATGATCATCAACCCTCTAATCATTAAACATACCAAATTGCAGCCCTCTAGCCTCAGTAGTTTTTATTTTATTTAAGGTTAAAGTTAGCCATAATCGTGCGTCTGGCAACGATATAGGATAGGCCACCACCTAACGGTGGTTAAAGTTTCATGGGCCGCGGCTCATACAGCATTACACCGAGACCACAGAAAGAGAGATATATTTTCGGCGGCCTTGATTATACGGTGTAGCGGCTGTACAAAAAAGTCGATTGCGCCGAAGAAACTTCGGCGCATTTTTTACTTGTTTATAGTCGTTTATTAGCAGTCAAAAACCTTTTTGACGTAAATTCCTTTGCAGAGGCCGAGCTAGTTTTTCCCGTCGCGGTACTGGCCTCGCTTTTAGCATGATATCACGTCCCTTCTACTTAACGTCTAAATCTCTTCTTGCCGATTAATCCATCCTAAAACGTGTAATTACTGGTAATTGCCGTTAATCTCATCGCAAGCAGAACCTCTCATTATGCTCCTGTTAAGTATGTAAGTTGCCGTCGTGGCCTGGTGAGAATTCGGTGAGTGAATGGTGCAAATCACGTGACCAAGTAGCAGTTACTCCCCGTAGGAGGGTAGTACCGTCAGTGCACCTCATGTGGTGTACTGTAGGCATTACTTGAGGTTCTTTGCAACGTGCCTTAGACCCCTAGCTGCAACCCCTTTCGTTCCTTTTACTATATCTCCTTTCATGTTCCCTTTCTTCCATCTTACTCTCCACCTTCTCCTAACAATTGGTTCGTAGTGCAGCTGCGAAGTTTTCCTCCTGTTACACCTTTCAAACCTTTTACTGTCAATTTCCGTTTTAGCGCTGAATGACCTCATAGGTCCCAATGCTTGGCCTTTGGCCTAAATTCTATATTCAATTCAGTTCAGTAGTAGTTACTTTCACCGCTGGTTCCTTAATCGGTGAAGTTAGGCAAAGTTGGATTTGGTCAGTAGATGGATGGGTGACCACCGAGGAATGCCAGGGGTTGATGGGATCTGGGAAACAGTGACAACAGGAGGAACAGAGGGTCATAGATGGACCGTAGCACTGGAGCGTAATTTGAGGGACTTTTTTCGGTCGGGTTTTGTGGTCGTCAGTGTCTGTTTAATGTGGATGTATTCTTTATTGTGGAAGGGGTATTATCAAGTTTGCTTATTTCCCATCTGAATGTTCAGTAAATATGGTATAAAACAGCGATGTGAAGAAGGGGAAATGTGGTATTGTTTGACCTGAATCAAAGAAGCAGCAAAGATAAAGAACAGGAGAGTAGAGGGGTCATAATCAGAAAGGTACTGGACAAAAGTTTCCTTAACCCCGTATGGGTGTAGTGCCGTCAGTGCGCCTCATGTGGTGTACTGTAGGCATTACTTAAGGTTCTTTGCAGCGTACCTTCGGCCCCTAGCTGCAACCCCTTTCGTTCCTTTTACTGTATCTCCTTTCATATTCCCTTTCTTCCCTCTTACTTTCCACCCTCTGCTAAAACCTGATTCATAGTGCAACTGCTTTGAGGTTTTCCTCCTGTTACACCTTTCAAACCTTTTACCGTCAATTTCCGTTTCAGCGCTGAATGACCTCATAGGTCCCAGTGATTGGCCTTTGGCCTAAATTCTATATATTCAACTTAAAGGTTTCCTTGAACAGGGAATCTTACAGGGATTGAGGAAACATCAGGAGAAGGAAATCTGCTGAGAAAAAAACACACTATTTTTTTATATATTCTGTTTTTAATTGTAGAATAATACTTCCATAAGTATTTCTTGGCCTCTGAAGCGTCTTCCCTAAATAATGCAAAGAGCTAACGCCCCTCCCCCTCGGAAGAGACAAATGAATGGATGTAGTATATTTTTAACGACAGTGCCTAATAATAAAGACCCTCGCTTGATCTCTCCCTGTGGCGCCTTGTTTATGACGTCACCACGATAGACGCTCAGCGTCTCTCGGGCGCTACTAATGAAACGGAATGGATGGGACGGTAGCGGATTTAATGAACCCAATCTGTAGTATGCTATGAAAGTGCTTAATCGAGCTAATTAATTCCGTGGTTCAGGGGTTAATAAGGTGCAGGAAAAGAAGAAGAACAGCGAAATATATCGAGGGTTGTCAATTGCGAAATTGCATTAGGCTCGTGGGCCGTTGAATTGTATTAGGCTCGTCGGCCCTTGGCGTTCGAGCCGATATTAAAAATGTAATATGCTTAATCTAGACTTGTTTTGTAGCTCCATGCTATAGGGAAGATATGTCCTTGGTTTGTCGCGCCTTCGTCAAAATAAAGGTTGTAGATCGAGGCAGCATGCGGAAATTAGATTACGGTGATATGATGAAATCAAATTCTGTAAAATCAGGCCATAACGATGTTCGGAATACAAGAATAAATAGATTTGAAAAGGAGAGTTTATGGCAATATAAAGCGCATGTATTAAATTGATAATGAACATAATTAAGAAACGACTGAATTAGTAATAAAATGAATAAAAAACGAGGGAATTAGCATAATGATCAGAGTTTAGAGAGAAAAAATAATTATAACAAATTAGTTGAATTAAAAAAAATCATATTAAGTCAGTTGATGACAAATGGAATAAAGAGACAAGTGAATTTAGTAATGAAGACATTTTCGAAATATGGAATTGAAAAATGTATAACAATAAAAAAATTAATAGGTTAGAAACATGTAGTCAAGAATTTCAGGAATTACTGATGAATAATTAAAAGAGAATTAGCAATAATAATAGATGAAACTACCGCAGCCGAGTCGAAAACAGTCTGAAAAATCGAGCGAATGTTGAATTATGAACGAAATTCAAAAACTAGCGGATCAGGTTTTAATAAAGTTGACTGGGTACCGAAAACCCCTGTCGTACAAAACGACAGTATTATTCAATCTTGTCACATATTGACAGGCATGGCTGGACTTTCTGGCTTTTATTTTGTTGCACTCTCTCTCTCTCTCTCTCTCTCTCTCTCTCTCTCTCTCTCTCTCTCTCTCTCTCTCTCTCTCTTATTGTAATGGTTCGTAGAATCTGTACATTCTTTATCTCTAGGCTTTTAACACGCGTTGACACACTCTCTCTCTCTCTCTCTCTCTCTCTCTCTCTCTCTCTCTCTCTCTCTCTCTCTCTCTAGGCTTTTAACATATATGCCTCGTTTGTAGTGCATGTAAGTTCTCTATATGTAGGTTTTCAACACATTTATTTACACATATTTCTCTCTCTCTCTCTCTCTCTCTCTCTCTCTCTCTCTCTCTCTCTCTCTCTCTCTCTCTCTCCTTTCCACCGTTATAATCATTTGTCAATAAACGTGCATATTCCGCTTGCGTTTCCCTTCCTGCTTGGCTCTAGTGTCCTATAATTATCTTCGCTTGCCACTTCCTTGGACGTAGTTGCTGCTATTTTTGCTCATCGGCTTTCGTGTTATGTTATGTTACGCTAGTCACGGAGATGGGCGGGTTTCCGCCTCACCAGCTGTGTGCGCGTGTTAAGTAACGCTAAATATAGGTCTAGGTGTGACGCTATTTTGTAGCACCTGTTCTCCTCCCCTGCGTCCCCCGTGGGTGGGAATTCAGGTGCATGGGTGGTGGTGGTTGAATGCATGAGCGTTTTATATATATTTTTATATATATAAATGTGTGTATGTATATATATAATTATGTGCATAAGTATATATATATATATATATATATATATATATATATATATATTTTTTTTTTATTTATTTTCCCTCAGCGTTTTGTC
>NC_089753.1:35046412-35083912 GCF_040412425.1 Macrobrachium rosenbergii | reverse complement strand
ATATATATATATATATATATATATATATATATATATATATATATATATATATATATACATACATATTTTTACAGGTTCTATCTCTAGTGGGAAGGAACGGTATAGAGACGAACTTCCTGAAATCCTTGTAGTAGGTGTTTCCTGAGCTGCTTAGAGAATTATATGTATCCGGTGGTTACCCCACTGATAAGGGCCGTAGCTTGAGCCGAAGAGGGACAAAAGTGAAAAGTGATAGATGTAATGGGCAAGTACTCTTGATAATTTGGAAAAGGGGAAGGCCCGACGGGGTAACACTCACTCTACAAGGGTGAACTCCGTAGAGGTAGGGCCGTCAGTCCACCTCGTGCGGGGCACTGTAGGCATTACTTGAGGCTCTTTGCAGCGTGCCTTCGGCCCCTAGCTGCAACCCCTTTCGTTTCTCTTACTGTACCTCCTTCTATATTCTCCCTTCCATCTTACTTTCCACCCTCTCGTAACAATCGATTCATAGCGCAACTGCGAGGTTTTCTTCCTGTTACACCTTTTAAACTTTTCTTGTCAATTTCCGTTTCAGCGCTGAATGACCTCATAGGTCCCAGTGCTTGGCTTTTGGCCTAAATTCTTATATGCAGTTCAATTCAGTACAAGGGTGAAGCAGTTGTTAGGTTATGCTTGGGATTGTGTTATGAATCTACGGATTACTGGCGCCTCATTTCACCTACTACGCGTTATTTACAGCAATTTTTTCTTGGTTGGTTGACTTAACAATAATTTGTGCCCTAATATTTTTTGCACATAAAATGCGAGTAAATGAAACGTGCTGTTAAAAGCTTAGTTAGGACGGTTTGTTTTCTTTACTGTAGATTTCGATTCGCTAAGCTGTGCAATGTTTGTTTTGGAATGCCAGATACTATTGCGGCATTATATATATATATATATATATATATATATATATATATATATATATATATATAATACATATTATGATATTAACCTTTTTTCCCATGGAGGGGTACGTACCAGAATGGCTGAGCCCTCCAGATCTCGGTAGAATTTTTTTTTCCTAAATGAGGTTGTCAATCACTCTGACTTCCTGCTGACATTTGCTACTCATTCACATTTCGTTCGGCAGGTTTAGGTAGGCTTAGGTCTAATCACGGAGTTTTCAAACGCGACGATCTCAGTGCTTTGCCACGGACGCATATACACACATACACACACGTCCCGAAAGCCAGTTAGCAAGCATCCCATGTAGCTGTGTATTTGAAGCTTCCTTTTCATCACAGTGGCTGAACGTTTTATTTTTGCGTTTTTTATTTGGACCCCCTACCTTACTGAACGCGCCCATCGGGCCATTCGAACGCATTATATAACGCCTCGTTGTTCCGCAGTGGACCCAGTGTTAGTATATAGGATTAGGGAAACGTATCCACGCATTTTCCCGTTCAATTCAAAGCTAAAATTTCATCAGGGATTTGATTAGACTGTTGTTAGTTTTAATTCTGATTGACGCAACCATTCTCTTACATTTGTACCCAATCTGTTACTCGTAGATTCATGCACTATCTATCTTTCTCTAACTCTCTCATACACATGCAACCATTTGCGTACATACTTGCCCGCTGTCACTCACATGCATATTCATTTTCTCTCTCTCTCTCTCTCTCTCTCTCTCTCTCTCTCTCTCTCTCTCTCTCTCTCTCTCTCTCATTCGTACCCATTCTGTCACCCGCACACATAAATTATGTCTCTCTCCCTCTTTCTGTGATTCATAACTATTGTCATACATTCATGCCCACTCTGTCACGCGCACACATTTGTATAATTTCTCTCTCTCTCTCTCTCTCTCTCTCTCTCTCTCTCTCCACTCAGCTCTCTCTCTCTCTCTCTCTCTCTCTCTTTTAAACCAACCACAACAGCCATTCTGTCACCCAGTCTGTCACTCACACAGAGGCACAATCTTTCTTATTTGTAAATGATACCGTGGTAATGAAGACTCAATGCATGCAATCTATTTCTTACAAATATACAAAAGAACAAAATGTCACGGCGCAGCGCTCATTTGACATGGACTCCTCTCTCTCTCTCTCTCTCTCTCTCTCTCTCTCTCTCTCTCTCTCTCTCTCTCTCTCTCTCTCTCTCTCTCTCTCTCTCTCCATTCATTTGCAGCTGCACAAAGGCAGATATCTGCCAGATGTTAGACTTAGGAAGTAAACGCCAAGATGAATTCCTTCTGCGACGCCATTACTACTCTCTCTCTCTCTCTCTCTCTCTCTCTCTCTCTCTCTCTCTCTCTCTCTCTCTCCATTCATTTGCAGCTGCACAAAGGCAGATATCTGCCAGATGTTAGACTTAGGAAGTAAACGCCAAGACGAATTCCTTCTGCGACGCCATTACTACTCCTCTCTCTCTCTCTCTCTCTCTCTCTCTGGTAAACCAAGAATCGCTTTCTTTTCTTCCTCTTCTTTCTTCCTATCTCTCTCTCTCTGTCTCTCTCTCAAACCAAGAATCGCTTTCTTCTCTCTCTCTCTCTCTCTCTCTCTCTCTCTCTCTCTCTCTCTCTAACCAGGAATCGCATTATTTTCTCCCTCTTCTTTCTTCCTATCTCTCTCATCCTCCTCTTCCTCTTCCTCCTCCTCCTCCTCCTCCTCTTCCTCCTCCTCCTCTTCCTTCTTGTCTCTCTCTCTCTCTCTCTCTCTCTCTCTCTCTCTCTCTCTCTCTCTCTCTCTCTCTGTCAAACCAAGAATCACATTCTTTTCCTCCTCCTCCTCCTCCTCCTCCTCCTCCTCCTCCTCCTCCTCCTCCTCCTCCTTCTCCTCCTCCTCCTCCTCCTCCCTCTGCCTCTCTTCCTCGGGGCCTGCGTAAATCCCAGAGCTGGAATTCCCTCTGCCTCCTCTTCTTCTTCTCTCTTATTTGAAAAGGCTGATTTCTTTCACTCGCTCTCACGATGGGCTCTTGTTCGAGGCAGTTAAGCGGCGAGGGGTTGAAGAGGGGTTCAGGGAGGAAGGGAGGGATGTTGGGGCTTTGATGGTAGGGGTTAAGAGGGTTTAATTGCTTAGGGCCAGGAGTAGGGAGTTTGGGGCTCCGCGGCTGGGGTTGTGGTTTGGTTTGCGTAGTCTCAGTAACGGAGTTGGGGTTTAGTTGTAGGGTTGAGATTGTTTGAATTGATGGTGACTGAGGTTTAGAGGGTTTTATGCTGTGATGCTTTTTGGTTTGTGAGGTTTAATTATTCGTTAACTTTGAGAGAGTCAGGGGTTTGTGGATTGGAGTGTTTCGTCACTTAGGTTGCGAGAGGTTTACACTCGCCGGGTAAGGGGTTAAAGCTTTTTAAGTTAGGGGTTGCATACCTTAAACCTTACCTTATAAATGGTTCGTGTGTCCAGTGAGCAAATAGACTTGGTAGCTCGATTCTGTGTAGATATTCTGTTTAGGGGCTTAAATATTTAAGGGACTGGATTCTTTGAGACTTAAGGTTTATTGGTCATTAAGAGGACCCGAATCTTTTCAGGAGATTGTAATTGAAATGGTTCAAGTGTTCATTAGGTCTAGTATTTTTTTTAGGTTGTCTTTGATTAATTCAAGTAGTAAACAAGTAAAAAATGCGCCGGGGTTTTTTCGGCGCAGTCGAGTTTTCTGTACAGCCGCTACGCGCATCATTAAGGCCACCGAAATTAGATCTATCTTTCGGTGGTCTCGGTTATAATGCTGTGTGAGCCGCTTCCTATGAAACTTTAACCACTGCCCGGTGGTGGCCTGTCCTATATCGTTGCCAGAAGCAAGGTTATGGCTAACTTTAACCTTAAATAAAATAAAAACTACTGAGACTAGAGGGCTGCAATTTGGTATGTTTGACGATTGGAGGGTGGATGATCAACACACCAATTTGCAGCCCTCTAGCCTCAGTAGTTTTTAAGATCTGAGGGCGGACAGAAAAAAGTGTGGAGAGAAAAAAGTGCGGACGGACAAACAAAACCGCCTCAATAGTTTTCTTTTACAGAAAACTAAAAGTTTAAGGTATTTGAGGATTTGAGACCCCATAGATACAAGGATGCGTATTGCAGTGTTTTAAAAGTTCCTGAGCTTATGAGACTAGTTTAACGGAGTTTCAAGGGGTCCGGGCTGAAAGTTCTAGGCCTAATGCTTTAATATTTTAGTCGGCCTATTTGTCTTTTGGAGATTAGGGGAGTTCTAATGTTTCGTTATGCTGTTAGAGAGTCTTCATTGCCCAAATGCACTAGTAACTGGCGTGACGGATCTCCTTGTGGTTCCCCATTGTTTATAGATCAAGCTAAGCTTCATGTTTTTTGTTTGATCATTTCTGACGGTGTAAGTAAGATTGGCCTGTATTTGGGTCACTTTGCACGATGACGGCAGGAGGTTTGCAACATTGCAGACACGAAAAAAGTAATTATTTCCCACAGGTTGATATAGCTCGAGGGTACCAAAGTAATTTGGAACACTTAATTATAAAAAATTATAATTAATCTCGGTTTCACAAAGATTAATTACAAGTTTTTATACATATTTGATTCAGAAAAGGAGAATAATTTTCATTTTGTTCAAGATCTTCCAGTAAGAATTTGCATGACTGGCGTCTTTTGAAAATAGTGGTATTGTACAAGTAGGCCTAATCCTTAATTTAAGTTAGGTTAGGTTAGGTTAGCAAGCGAATTGGCGACCGTACAACAGAGAGAGAGAGAGAGAGAGAGAGAGAGAGAGAGAGAGAGAGAGAGAGAGAGAGAGAGAGAGAGAGAGAGGTTTAAACATCACATCAACTGGGTAAGCCTATTTACCCACAGAAACAAACACATCTCGCCGAATAGAACAGGCCGTCAGGAAGGTTCGGGGTCAGCGCTCATAAAACAGGATAGGCCTAATCTGGAAATATTTTACGGCCGCCAGGCTGTTGCGTCTTGCATCATTTGATCGCGTTAGGCCTAAAGGTTTCAAGGTCAACTTGTGTGGTTTGAAGGACAAGGGGGAAGCTGATATTGCGGTAGAAAAGAAAAAAAGATGGATGATGATAGACTTGGGGTCTTTGGAAGGAGGAAGGAAGAAGAACAGGAATAAATGAAAGAGAACCGTCTGGGAACAGGAAGATAGACCAAAGTTAGTAAATGAGGGAAAATAAAGGAAAAAATTGGTGCACAAGGAAAATATAATAAAAAAATTGCGCCGAAGATTCTTCCGCGCAATCGAGTTTTCTGTACAGCGGTACCTACTGCGTATAATCAAGGCCACCGAAAATATATCTATCTTTCGGTGGTCTCGGTATAATGCTATATGAGCCGCGGCCCACGAAACTTTAACCACTGCCCGGTGGTGGCCTGTTCTATATCGTTGCCAGAAGCACGATTGTGGCTAACTTTAACCTTAAATAAAGTAAAAACTATTGAGGCTAGAGGGCTGCAATTTGGTATGTTTGATGATTGGAGGGTGGATGATCAACATATTAATTTGCAGCCTTCTAGCCTCAGTAGTTTTTAAGATCTGAGGGCGGACAGAAAAAGTGCGGACAGAATCAAGTGCGGACGGACAGACAAAGCCGGCACAATAGTTTTCTTTTACAGAAAACTAAAAATCAATAACTTAAAGAAATACAAAAAGCTTTGATGAAAAATAATGGGTAAATTCTTGAAAAATACGAGTAAAAAGATAAATGATATGAATGACAGACGCAGGCAGCCATTTGGAAAGAAGAGGGGAGGAAGGGAAATGAACTGGTGAAAAATGAGGACGAATAGTGAAAATGCAAAACGATAAAGAAAGAAGAATTAACATCGCCAGTATTAAATGAATAATAATGAAAAAAAGAGAAAAAGGTTTATACATCGTGAACCGAATCGGCATAATAAATGAAATGAAATTACACATTATTAGTAAAAAGAAATAAGTGTAAATACATATTACAACTCAAGAAATAAAGAAAAGTAAAAATATTAGATAAAGGAATAAGATAAGACTCCGTAGGGGGGTAGTACCGTCAGTGCACCTCATGCGGTGCACTGTAGGCATTTCTTAAGGTTCTTTGCAGCGTGCCTTCTAGCTGCAACCCCGTTCGTTCCTTTTACTGTACCTCCTTTCCTATTCTCTTTCTTCCATCTTACTTTCCACTCTCTCTACACCTTTCAGACCTTTATTATCAATTTCCGTTTCAGCGCTGAATGACCTCATAGGTCCCAGTGCTTGGCCTCTGGCCTAAATTCTATATTCAGGAAGATAAGAAAACAACTGGGAATTCTTTCGAGAATCAAGTGTAAGTTTTCTTATAAAAAAAAAATACATTAGAATTAAAAGTCTGGACAGGGGCTCAACCAACGCTGCTGCCAACTGCTTGTCATTTATATTGAAAACTCTCTCTCTCTCTCTCTCTCTCTCTCTCTCTCTCTCTCTCTCTCTCTCTCTCTTTTTTAATAATACCATGACCTTGGTTCATCCCCGTCTCCTGTCTCGTCCTCTCTCCCCCTCCCCCCTCCTTTCCCCTAGTCCGTCTATTTTGACCGTGACCTAGTTTTGAGAAAATACTGTTAGTTTCTGACATCTCAGTGCTTTGGTTTTTTATTTACTTCTTCTTCTTCTTCTTCTTCTTCTTCTTCTTCTTCTTCTTCTTCTTCTTCTTGAGTTTGTTTATTATCTCAGCTTACCAAGTTGGACGGTTATGTTAATATGTTTTGTAGGTTTGTTTACATATTATGGTTTTTATTATGTCTACAGAATATGGGTTTTAGTATGTCTACAGATTACGGGTTTTAGTATGTCTACAGAACATGGGTTTTATTATGTCTACAGATTATGGGTTTTAGTCTGTCTACAGAATATGTTTTAGTATGCCTACAGAATGTGTGTTTTAGTATGTTTACAGAATATGTGTTTTAGTATGTCTACAGATTATGGGTTTTAGTATGTCTACAGATTATGGGTTTTAGTCTGTCTACAGAATATTAGTTCTATTATGTCTACAGAATATGGGTTTTAGTATGTCTACAGAATATGGGTTTTAGTATGTCTACAGAATATGGGTTTTTGTATGTCTATAGAATATGGGCTTTAATATGTCTACAGATTGTGGATTTTAGTATGTCTGCAGTTTACGGATTTTAATATTTCTACAGATTTTGGGTTTTAGCATGTCTACAGATAGATGGGTTTTACTGTCCACAGATCATGCGTTTTGATGTCTACAGATATGGGTTTCAGTATGCTTACAGATTGTGGATTTTAAATGTCTACAGGTTATGGGTTTTAGTATGTCTACAAATCCTGAGTTTCACAAAAATCTCGGGGTGGGATAGGCTGTGGTCCAAGGGAGGGTCCATTAATTTATCGGTTGGATCCGGAAGTGGAGTCAGGGCTGTTATTGATTTTTCTTCCAGTGAGCGGAGAAAAACTCTTATATATATATATAATGCTTTTTAATCTTATTTGCTGCACTGTTAATGGTTTAAGGTTGATATCTGAAGAACGGACGAGCGGATTTCGATGTATGTGGATAAAAACTAACAAGTAAAAATGCGCCGAAGTTTCCTCGGCGCAATCTAGTTTCTGTACATCGTATAATCAAGGCCACTGAAAGTGGATCTATCTTTCGGTGATCTCGGTTTAATGCTGTATGAGTCGCGGCCCATGAAACTTTAGCCACGGCCCGGTGGTGGCCAGAAGCAAGATTATGGCTATCTTTAACCTTAAATAAAATCAAAACTACTGAGGCTAGAGGGCTGCAAATTGGCATATATGATGATTGGAGGGTGGACGATCAACATAACAATTTGCAACCCTGTTGTCTCAGTAGTTTTTAAGATCTGAGGGCGGAGGGACAGACAAAGCCGGCACAATAGTTTTCGTTTACAGAAAACTAAAAACCAGTTCTCCTATTATTCGTTTAGACCTTTACTACGCTTCAATAACGAAACGGGTTATTAAATAGAGATACCAAGAGAAATTAATTTTGAGAACTCTTGCATATTCTTAAGCTACTGTTTGCGCTGTGGCTATTTCTATATATATATATTTTTTCACGCGTTGGTTATTTATTATTTTTATTAAGCATTTCGTTCGTACTGCAGCACTTTGGGTATCTATTCCCGCTTCTGTTTTCCCCCGAAATTTCGATCTCTGTTGTTCTATCGCTTTCCCCCCCCCCCCGCCCTTACTGTTTTTTTTTTATTTGTATGTTTGACACGATGGTGTAACAGCGCCGCTCTATTGCCTTTGCTTTTAATTATTATTTGATTCACTTTTTCTATTTCTATATATATATATATATATATATATATATATATATATATATATATATATATATATATATATATATATATATATATATATATATATATATTATATACACACACATAAATATATCTAGGACTATACGTCGCTATTACTGTACGTTTCCATTAGACGCACAGAAATCGCAGTCAGTTGTACATAAGTTAAATCAGCCATACTTTTAAAAAAATAAGCCGTTTGATAATTTCTTATGATGCGTGTACATACATGCACACACACGTGTATATATATATATATATATATATATATATATATATATATATATATATATATATATATATATATATATATATATATATATATATATGTGTACACACAGTAATCACCTCTGTTTGCACGGCCTGCCATAATGTTTTAGCATTTTCCGTTTTGTTTACGTCAGTTTTCGCCGCCGAGACCCTCATGTGACCTTTGGAAGGCCTCGTCCTCACGCGTTGACATTCCATGACCTAGTTTTTGCTGCTGGTTATTTTCAGCCCCGTGACGTCCGCCTTCTGCCGCTGGCTTTTTTTTTTTTTTTTTTTTTTTTCCCCTCGGATTGTTCGATATTTATTAGGGACGCTTTTTGCTACGCGGTTGTTTGTGTGTTTGTTTTTCGTTCTCATTTGTTTTTGTATTTGGTAATTTTTTTTATGTGGTTATTATTATTAGTTCGGTTACGTTTGGTTCGCGTTTCTTGCTTGTAAAGTCGGTGGGTTGTGAATTTAAAGTTTATTTGTCACTGATTTGTTGTAATAAAAAGGTTTGTGTTTGAAATTATATTATACATACATACATATGTATATATATATATATATATAGATATAGATATATATATATATATATATATATATATATATATATATATATATATATATATTTATATATATATATATATATATATATATATATATATATATATATATATATATATATATATATATATATATATAGATATATATATCCCACATTTTTGTCCTGTTTTCAAAGATATGATTTTTATTCTTGGATTTTTTTAATGACGTTGGACGACATTTCATATATTTTATTTTTCTTGTCATATTTTTAGACGGCATGATTTTTATTCGTGGATTTATTTATTGAAGTTGGATGAAGTTTTATATATATTAAAGGTTTTACTATCTCCCTCTTTTTATTTCGTGTCATTCAAGAAAATCCTTGTTATTTAATGATGCAGATTGGAAAGAATTTTTATAATTTTTGTAATTTTTATAATTTCCGCTGATTCAATATGCAGACTCACAAACTTGTTTATTAAAGGTTTTCTTCAATTTATAAGTTTTTTTTTACACTTATGAAAATTGTGCCTGTATTTTCATGGTTCATATTTTTATTCATAGTGTGCAAAGATGAAGGATTTGTTGTTTTGATTTATTTCATGAATAACCTGCTTTTTACTATTTCCATTCAGTTTTGCGTACAATCATTTTTTCTAGTGTTTTCATTTTATATTACCTACTTTTTCCTTGTGTCCCTTCCTGTTTCCTGTTCTCTTTTCCAATGCCCTTTACATTTTTGTTCCAATGTCCCTTATTGTGTGCCATATTTCAGCTGTTTTGTACTATATTCCCCTTTGTGTCTCTTTTCCAACGATAATTTTTTTTTGCAAAATTCTCTCTCTCTCTCTCTCTCTCTCTCTCTCTCTCTCTCTCTCTCTCTCTCTCTCTCTCTCTCTCTCACTTATTATTTTATCCTTCCATCCTTCATTTTAATGTCCTTTTTTTTTGAGATTCTTATACATCATCCCCGTCCCTTTTTGTGCTATTTTACTACAATTTGTTCCTACACTGTCACTCCACTCGACATGAGTACTGGTAAAATTATTGTTATCATTACTTTTCCAAGGAAAAAGTTCACATTGATACTCGTAAATTAAAGAGAGCCTGTTATACTACTTCAAAAAACAAAAAAAGATTGCATCATTGTCGTATTTAAAAATGAAAACGTGCTCCTAGCCATTTTTATTTCCGGGATCGGGAGAGCATGAGTGCGTACAGTTGACATAATAAGTAAGGGCATGAATGCGTACAGTTGACATAATAAGTAAGAGCTTGAGTGTGTACAGTTCACATAATAAGTAATGTAATTTTGGTATTGATAATTTTTTTAACATTTCTTGAACTCTCTACAAACTCCTCTGGCAAAACTCCCTTTTGTTCCCTCTCTTCCTTCATTGAAACACTCTTTAATTTCACATCACCTCACCATGAAACTTTTGCCGATTCCCTCAGGTTTCTTGTGTAAATTTCCTTTTGTTCTTCCCTAGCTTCCTAAGAAACACTCCTCAGTTTCACTTCTTCACTTCACTTCCTATGAAATGAACTTCAGTTACCCCTCTTTTCCTATGTAACATTCCTCATGTTACCACCTCTAATGAAACATTCGTCAGTTTTCTCTTTTCGTGCGAAGCAGTCCTCAGCTTCTCCTCTCTTTCTATGGAACGTTCCTAAATTTCTTTTGCCTTCATTTAGAATAATCTTCAGTTACCCTCTCTTTCTATGAAACTTTCCTCAGGTTTCCCCTACCTGTGTACAGAACATTCCTCAGTGTCCTCTCTGTGTATGTGAAAGTACCCTCAGTTTCCTCTCTTTCATTTGAAACTGTTTTCCGTTTCCCCTCGTTTCTGATGAAACTATACTCAGTTTCCCCTCTGTTCTATGAAATACTGTTTCCCATCTGTTCTATGAAACTATCCTTAGTTCCCCTCGTTTCTTATGGAACTACCCTTAGTTTCCCCTCGTTTCCTATGAAACTATCATTGGTTTCCCCTCTTTTTCTATGAAACTATCCTTAATTTGTCGTCTCTTCTTATGAAAGTATCCTTGGTTTCCCCTCTTTTTCCTATGAAACTATCCTTAGTTTCCCTTCTTCCCCTGTGAGATTATCCTTAGTTTCCCCTCTTTTCGTGTGAAGCTATACTCAGTTTCCCTCCTCCTCCTCCTCCAATGAAACGATTTGCCGTTAACCCTTCTCTTTCTCCAGTTCAGAATCACGCCTGTGTTTTCCTTACTCTAACAAATGGGCCAACCTTCCTTCTGAGAGCTCCACACACTCGCCCGACTCTTGACCCACTCTGCCCCGTCCGTCCTTGGGATGCGAAGTAATTCAGGTTATTGGGCCGTATAACTTGTTTATCCCTGTTTCCTCTTTTACATACATATCGCGCTGCCTCGCTTACATTTTTTTACCTTTTATTTCTTATTCTTGTTGCCCTTCTGTTGTTGTTTGCTTAACACAATTTTGATGGTTTTTGTCTCTTATATTTATCACCATGCTCCTCTCTTCGCTTATTCCCCTCTTATAGCCTTCCATCAGCCTTTTATTCTTTTTGGTTGTATTTATGTCTTTTACTACCCTTTTACCTCTTTCCTTTCCCATGTTTTCATTCTTACGGCATTCTTTATGTATTTTTTTTTTTTTTGCAATTCTTTGTTCGTTGCTTTTCAGTGTTTGCCTTGCTCTATTTTGCCAGCTTTTATTGCTCGTATTTTATTGTTCTGTATATGTTCAGTTTTCTTAATGCCTTGGATTTGTTTCGTTATCCCTTTTATTTTCATTTTATCGCCCTTATGCCTTGGTCTCTATTTTGCTATTTCGGATAACGTTCATTTTCCCAGTCTTTTATATTTATTTCCGCTGCCATTTTCTTCACCATTCTTCTTTCATTCTGCATTTTCTCTCGTCTAGCTGTGGTTTTCTTTCTTTCTCTGGTATTATCCTTACATTTCTCCCCTTCTTTCTGTGTTGAGTTGTTTTATTATCCTTGCGGCCTTTTCTTTATCCCGAGATTTTTCCATTCTTCCTTTCTTATGCCATTTCGTTTTCCGTCTTTTCATTTCATATTTCCCGGTTCTTTCGTTCGTCCTATTGTTTCCTTTCCTACCTTCAGTTATTACGCATTCTCTCTCTCTCTCTCTCTCTCTCTCTCTCTCTCTCTCTCTCTCTCTCTCTCTCTTACATTCTTCGTCACCATTTTATGATTTCTAGGTCATGAGGAAATTTTGTTTTCATTCCCAAGTCTCCGTTTAGTTGTTTAGTTATTCATTCTTTCTTTCCCCGTCCTCGTTGAATTGAATCCTCCTAGGTCATATATGACAAAATAGGAAGCTTATCGGAAGTGATTTTCATTACCCAAAAGACCTTTTGTTCATGTATTCACTTTTTCACTTTTTTTTTTTTTGCCAAAGGTGAAAGTTCTTTGAGGATGTTTCCATTTTTTCCGCCCTGTAAAATATCTTATATATTATTTTTCAGTTCGTTCCTCAGTAACCATTTGCGTCCAAGGCATTCTTCAGTTCACACTGGTGGTTAGTGAGGCAGTGAAGGTATTCTAGCTTGAACTAGAAAAATAAAAGATCTCTTGTCCTAGAAACAAGCCTTGTGGATTTTTCTCTAAGGAATTCCTCTGTTCACATAATGCTTGTCAGGTGGTACATCTGCTCTTGTCCTAGAAACAAGCCTTGTGGATTTTTCTCTAAGGAATTCCTCTGTTCACATAATGCTTGTCAGGTGGTACATCTGCTCTTGTCCTAGAAACAAGCCTTGTGGATTTTTCTCTAAGGAATTCCTCTGTTCACATAATGCTTGTCAGGTGGTACATCTGCTCTTGTCCTAGAAACAAGCCTTGTGGATTTTTCTCTAAGGAATTCCTCTGTTCACGTAATGCTTTGTCAGGTGGTACATCTGCTCTAGTTTGACTCAGCGACAAGAAATGTCATATTTTAAAGCAGAAGAATCGTGTGTCGTGTGTCCTGTTCATAAGGAGACAAATAAAATGGGAAGAACAAAAAAAAGCCATTTGTTTGACACTCTTCTGGTACATCGCTGATCAGAACAGGGTTCTAATGAATGTTTTATGCTTTTGTTTTGCATCAAAGCCTCATCGTCATTCCATTGCTTCCGATTCAGTAAGAATGACTTAATCAAAGGGTTTGCATAACAACCTTCAGGCAATTGTTTCGCTGTCATTAAAGAACTTTCCCGTAGGGGGTAGTGCCGTCAGCGCGATTCACGGGGTGCACTGTAGGCATTACTTAATTACGGTTCTTTGCAGCGTCCTTTCGGGCCCTAGCTTCAACTCCTTTCATTCCTTTTACTATACCTCCATTCACATTCTCTTTCTTCCATCTGACTTTCCACCCTCTCCTAACAATTGTTTTTATTGTGCGGCTGCAAAGTTTTCCTCCTGTTACACCTTTCAAACCTTTTTTCTGTAAATTTCCGTTCCAGCGCTGAATGACCGCATAAGCCCCAGCTCTTGGCCTTTGGCCTAAATTCTACATTCTGTTCTATTCTGTCCGAGTCTGTCTTCATTGTTAAGGATGCTACGCTTGGTAAAGTAAGACTGGAGAAGCATACAATTAAGAAAGAAAGCTAAATTTAGATGTGGCTTCCTAAATAGAGACAATACTGTCATGCAAATTTAAAGGTCGTGATCAAACCGACTCTATTGTAGTTTCAGCATCTTTTGTTTAAAAAAATATATTTTCGGACATTGCCTGTTTACACTCCTGTCTCTTTCTCTTTGACATTAAACTAAACAGTTGGCAGGCGCTTTCTCTTTTATGTAGAAAGTTCAGGCGGGGTTTGGACGTTCCACGTCATCTGCTCTCACGAGTGTAGTTTAAATTTTGACACATCTGTTTCCAGAGGCGTTCGCGTTTTTCCCAGTTCCCGCAGCTGTAAATCGGCCATTTTTTTTTTTAATATACGTGATCTCTTAAAGCAAAGCTCACGGGTTGTTGCAATTCAGCTTTTATTATTATTATTACATGTCTAGTCAGATTTTGCGAGTCTGCACAATGATGTGATGGGTTTTTCTAATTCTGCATTATACGCACCTTTTAGTTTTCTGTAAAAGAAAGCTATTGGGATGGCTTTGTCTGTCCATCCGCACTTTTTGTCTGTCCGCCCTCAGATCTTAAAAATTACAGAGGCTAGCGGACTGCAAATTGGTATGTTGATCATCCACCCTCCATTCATCGAACATACCAAGTTGCAGCCCTCTAGCCTCAGTAGTTTTATTTTGTTTTGAGGTTAAAGTTAGCCATGATCGTGCTTCTGGCAACGATATAGGACAGGCCACTACCGGGCCGTGGTAAATGTTTCATGGGCGGCTGATACAGCATCATACCGAGACCACCTAAAGATAGATCTATTTTCGGTGGCCTTGATTATACGGTGCACAGAAAACTCCATTGCGCTGAAAAAGCTTTGGCGCATTTTGTACTTGTTCTAAATCTGTATGATAAGTACCATTTTACATTGTGGCAATGATAATCATAAAATTTGTACAAATCAAATGTAGTTTTGTTGGTGTGATAAACGGCCGCGTCACTTAAATCAAGTTTGGTCGATCAAACCAGGGAGGTTTTAACAAACTCCATCTTACTTTGTGACAATACTGGAATGGAATGGAATGGAATATAGAGTCTAGGCCAAAGGCCAAGCTCTGGGACCTATGAGGTCATTCAGCGCTGGAAAGGAAAGTGAGAGTAGGTAAGTTTGAAAGGTGTAACAGGAGGAAAACCTCTCTGTTGCGCTTTGAAATAATTGTTAGGACAGGTTGGATAGCAAGATGGAAGAGAGATAATAAGAATGGAGTAAGTAAAAGGAATGAAAGGGGTTGCTGCTAGGGGCCGAAGGAACGCTGCAAAGAACCTTAAGTAATGCCTACAGTGCACCCCGTGAGGTGTACTGACGGCACTACCTCCCCTACGGGGGTGTTGTGACAATATTGAATTGCCTAAACACATTCGCTCACCGGCTTTCAGCTACACCAGTTAACTCTGAAAGACAATTGATCAGAATACTCTGTAACTAATTCTCTTTAGAGGTGAGACCCTTTTTTGCCGTAAGTCGTAAGACGAAGTTCTGTCCGATTTGCTACGTTAGCTAAATATTCATCCATTTGATTTCTGAAAGTGTTTACTAAAAATTACCTTCCTTCATAAAGGTTTACGGCGTCAATAACTTTTAATCATTCATTCATTCAATCCAACAAGTTTAGTCAGGTAAACTAGCAAGGTCAGATGAGTTTCCTACGTTATCTGCATAGGCTAGCCAGTCAGTGATTCTCAAACTGGGTGCCATGGCCCCCTGGGCTGCCACAGAGAGTGCCTAGGGGTGCCGCAAGATTGTCATGAATTTTGTCTTGGCTAGATCACCTCAGTGAACATTTGTAAAAAAAAAAAAAAAAACTTTGCAGAAGTCTTCATATAATTTCTATCAGTGTGTCTACTCTAATTATGTTTATCTAATTCTTCTGATATGCTGTTTGTTTGTACAGTTTATTTCTGCCTGAGCGATGTGCTGATTTTGGTTTGAGTATCGATAATAATTTTATTCATCAAATAAGAAGTTAATTCATGCGATATGGTGGGGGGATGGTGAAGAATGGGTGCCACCGTAATGATTACATTAGTTAGGGAGTTAGGGTGCCATCGCTAAAAGATGATTGAGAACCACTGTTAAGACTAAGGCATTTGTCTAACAAGTTCAGCCACGTTATTTGTGTCCGGCTACTGTACATCATTATGGTCGCGCACCTCGGGACCGCCATAAGGAACGATCACTCTTTCTTCTAATAACGCCGGTCACGTTACCCGGTTGCTCTTGGAGGGGGAGGGGGAGGAGGAGGTCTTCCAAATTCGGGGAGGGATGGGTCTTTTTCTCTCCTCCCACACTCCAATGAATCCCCGACGGGCTCCCAGGCAGCCCTTTTATTGATAAGTGCAGGTCGTTCTTTGGCAGTTCTCATTAGGGTTGTGACAGGTCCAATTAGGATTTCGACAGGCCCGATCGCAGCCGCTCTTGCCCAGTCTGCTGCTCGGGTTCAGAGACGTGTCCCGTTCACGTTCCGAAGATGTGAAATACGAGGCCATCGATTCTTGTCTTGTTCCTGTACCTCTTATGAGAGGTTTTGAAGAAGTATTTAGTGGAAGTATGAAAAGGGGGGAATAAGGATTAGTTTGCTGTAAGTTGTGGCTTTTTGTTCGTTCCACGGGAGATTGCATAATTTAGTCGTTGCGAAATTCAAGACTCTATTGAAAGGAATGTGCCTCGTGGTTCAAGTATCTTATATTTACTACAAAATAAAGCCACCGGTTTATGACAAACTTTGATTATTTGCTGCGAACGTTGAAGGACAGGAAGAAAGGTTTAAGAAAAAATAATGTGAAAAGGTCGAGGTTTGCTCTCTCTCTCTCTCTCTCTCTCTCTCTCTCTCTCTCTCTCTCTCTCTCTCTCTCTCTAACGCATACGCTTTAAGGCAACTTTTATTTGCTGCGATTATTGAAGCACCGGAAGTAAGGTTTAAGAAAAAAAAAATATGAAAAGGTCGAGGTTTGCTCTCTCTCTCTCTCTCTCTCTCTCTCTCTCTCTCTCTCTCTCTCTCTCTCTAACACATACGCTTTAAGGCAACTTTTATTTTTGCTGCGATTTTTGAAGCACCGGAAGTAAGGTTGAAGAAAAAATCTGAAAAGGACAAGGTTTGCTCTCTCTCTCTCTCTCTCTCTCTCTCTCTCTCTCTCTCTCTCTCTGTAACACACATACGTACCAACTGATTGCTGGATCAGTCCGTTGCATTCGAAGTACGCTAATAGTTTTCCTTTAATCGATTGAACTTTTTCAAAACAGTAATTAATAAACTTGCTAATAATATCTTTCCCTCAATAAACGTAATTTATTTACTCTGATTAATTATGATTTTTCCGGAATGAAATTTTTTCCCGATAACGATTAATTATATTTAATAATCTCTCTCTCTCTCTCTCTCTCTCTCTCTCTCTCTCTCTCGTCGCACTGACTTTTTACCTCTATTTGCAATCGATTATTGGGTCCAAAATAACCTTCAGTAATATTTTTTTTTGTGAATGGGCGGACGCATTCTGTTTGATCGCTGTAATACGTCGGGTATTACATGCGTAAGAGGCTTTACAAAATCCGGAAGGACAATTTACGCTGCTACGCTTCGTGCACTTTCGCATTTTTCTCATTTCCAGTCGGCAACTAGACGCGCGTGTCATATATGTGTATGTGTGTGTGTGTATGTATATTATATATATATATATATATATATATATATATATATATATATATATATATATATATATATATATATATGATGTATGTATATATATATGCACTTGTGTGTGTATACATATATATATATATATATATATATATATATATATATATATATATATATATATATATATATATATATATATATATATATACTGTATATATATATGTACATATATTTTATATACTGTATATACATGTATACATGTGTGTGTATGTGTGGGAAATATAAGCTTAGAAGCGTCGTTATCCTTAAAATGTTTCGAAAACATGGAAAGACATTCTGAGTGATGCGACATTAAAATATCAGAAAGGCGAACAAATGATAATAAATTCAATTTTTTTTTTTTGTGTTACGGATGTTCTTATCATCGTCGTTACCGAGAGCGCCAACGCCGCTGTTACGGCCAGCGTTATGTAACTCTCCTTAAGAACTGCCTTGGCGCAGCTGGTGTGATTATGCGATTTGTTTTTATCGTATCCGGATGTATCATTCAGGCTTCCGTTCTCATTTAAGTGTAGCTGACGGTGAACTGGTCTCCTCTTTAGTGAACAGTTCAATCTGAACGCTTCTTGCGGCTGGGGAGAAACTGGTTAGTATATTTTCTGAAGGTTAAACCAATATCAGGAAACAGTTCGGTGTAGATATTTTGATGAACTGTTCACAGTTTGTGGTATTCGAGTCTGTTATAAATAGTTAGGAGGTGACAGTTCATTAGTCCAGGGATGAAGCAGTTCAGTAGCCATCTACGAATACCGGCAGATATATTTTTCTTGCGGTGAACCGATTACAGTTCCTATGGTGGGTGAAGTTCGTTCTGTATATAAAGTAACTGTTCAGACTGATGATGTTTTCTGGCAGGCTAGACAGATAACGGGAACTGTTTTTCTCTCTTGGTAAAGTTTACAGTTCTCCAGTCAGCGAGCGAACAGTTTAGACCTTTTAAGAATATTATGTGTGTAAGTAAAACCGCTGTGACTAAGTTATCTCAGGCAGATAACATAATTGACAGTTAAGAGTTCGTTCTAAGTCCAACAGTTTGCAGTATCTGCGGAAATGCAAAATGAGAAAAATGGTAGATACTGCAGTACTCCCTTGTCGTACTGCTGATTTTGCAGATACTGCAAATGGGACCCCCTAAACACCCGTGGAAAGCATTGAAGAATCGTTCTGATACTGCAGTAACTTGTGTATTTTGTGTTTCACGATCTCAATAGATAGCATGTCGCAGTTTCGAAAATTTTGCAGTTACTGCAGTTTTCCATTTTGGGGCAGAGTGGTTCTTAGCTTTCCGTACCGGTAGATATTTTGCATCATTTTAGGATAGGCCATAGCTCTGACTGAAACACTATCTGCCAAGAGAAGTCAGGTCAGGCCAGGGTCATTGATTCAGCCCTACCGAGAAAGGGGGTAGAGACGAAGCAGCCTGAATATTAGAGTAATATTCCATTTTGGGATGAGATGCAGAACAGAACTTACGACATGGAAACAACGTACCCAATATTCATTGAAAGACTTCGCCATTTGAGCCAAGTTCTTAATGAAAGTAACATTAACATCAAAATCTTGTATATGTTTTACTTAGTCTTGGCAATATCCGTCATCAAGTTACATATATGTACATATATATTATATATATTTAATATATATATATATATATATATATATATATATATATATATATATATATATATATATATATATATATATATATATACGTGCGCTTGTTTGCACGTATAAACAAATATTCTGAATGCGTATATTTTTCTTTGCGCAGGTGTATGTTTACGCTGATACATATCCACAACTTTGACCTGATGCAATCTGTCTGTCATACCGTAGCTCGCATGACGCACGACTCAGACCATAAAAAATAAGTCTTGTGTCTGTAATCTGTTGCATGCAGTGAAGGTCATGAAGACCAGGTTTTTTTTGTCAAGACCTTGATTTACATTAAGATGTGGGATTGACCACCTATTTGCCCACTCCCCTAAAATCAACATGTTTGCTTGAAGTAAACTTGCGTATTTAGTTGTGATTAGAGGTTAAAAACCAGTAATCATTTATTAAGGTCTCTCTCTCTCTCTCTCTCTCTCTCTCTCTCTCTCTCTCTCTCTCTCTCTCTCTGAGATATGATTTACACTAAGATGTGGGTGCATCTACAGTCAACATGTTTGTTTGAAGTAAACTTACGCATTTAGTTGTGATTAAAAGTTAAAAACCAGTAATAATTTCTTAATCTCTCTCTCTCTCTCTCTCTCTCTCTCTCTCTCTCTCTCTCTCTCTCTCTCTCTCTCTCTCTCACAAAGATATGGCGATGGTCCCTTACCTGGCCACACCTGAACAGCAGTAAACACGTCCAATTTTAAGATAAATTTCGCATCCTGTCAAAAGGTTGAGGCAACACCAAAAGAAAGAACCGCTAATAATTATATTGCTTCTTGTTAATTGGCCTAATACTTACCACTGAGACCTTAACCTGCCCACACTGGAACAGCCTTCGTGTGGCTTACGTTCCAAAAGAATAAATCTGTTAGGTAGAGGTCGTCAGATCAGCTGATGATTGACCCTGGAGAGTCTCTTTGATAACAACGTGTTCCATTCATGTATGAAGTATATATATCTAAATTTGATGCAATACGTTTGTTTGTTTGTTTGTTTGTTTGTTTTTAATTGTGCCGGTGGTGAGAAGCCCTTCTGCTGCTGACGTCTTCAACTGGTCAAAACAGGATGGCGCGGTTAAGTTTTGTTCAAGGTCAAAATAACATCGTTAATTCTTGTTTTGAGTGGACGTGTTTTGCTGTTTTTGAGAGAATTCAGACTTTGTACTAATTCAATTGTAAATTCGTCTTTTTAGTTTCCCGTAAAAGAAAACTTATTGAGATGGCTTTGTCTGCCCGTCCGCATTTTTTTCTGTCCGCACTTTATCTGTCCGCCCTCAGATCTTGAAAACTACTGAGGCTAGAGGGCTGAAAATTGGTAAGTTGATCATCCACCCCCCAATCATCAAGCATACCAAATTGCAGCCCTCTAGACTCAGTAGTTTTTGTTTGATTTAAGGTTAAAGTTACCCATAATCGTGATTCTGGCAACGATATGACAGGCCACCACCGGACCGTGGTTAAAGTTTCATGGGCCGCGGCACATACAGCATTATACCAAGAACATCGAAAGATAGATCTGTTTTCGGTGGCCTTGATTATACGCTGTACAGAAAAGTCGATTGCGCCGAAGAAACTTTGGCGCATTTTTACTTGTTTATGTTTGAATTTCATTATAATTTCGTTCTTTTTATTAAACGTAATATAAAGTTAGTGACAAACCTTTTCAAGCTTGCGGCACCTATTATTAGGGATTTGGAATCTGGCAGTATTTAGATAAAAAGTAATAAAATGTGAGAAAAAATGTCAATATGGCAATACTGGAATTATACTACACCTCTTGAGACTAAAGTTTACTTAGAACACCAACACCTTTAAGTAAAGGTGATGAAATTGGGTTAAGTCTTACCCCCATTTTTGCGGCGGGAGGACCCCTTTCATTTTTGGTTGGGTGGGAGGCTAGCACGTGATATTACCGACTCTCAGTAGATTCAGATGGCGTAGGGCCAAATGTAAATTTAGCGAACAATGAACATTAATATTAATTGTCAGTCAGTCGTTAATATTAATTGTCAGTCATTGTTAATATTAATTGTCATTCATTGTTAATATTAATTGTCAGTCATTGTTTAGGTTGTCGTGCATTAGTTTATGAAAAAAATACCTCGTAATGATTGAGTAATTATTGATTACTGTATAATTTTTTTTTAGTGGTTTTTATGATTTTCCAATTGCTGTGGCAGCTGGTCACGTTTCCGTGCAGGTGATTGGCTGCTGCTGTTTCCGATTTAGGAAGCCTTTGTAGCAACGTGAATGGTTACACAATTCATTTTTTAAAGGAGGCATTTTCATTTAGTTAATTATTTATTGACATGCCAGCCTTGCCTGAATTCACGAAACGTTCCAACAATGCCTTTTACCAAAAATAGTAGTGAGGTTGGACCACTTTTGGTTGTGATTGGTTGATGTCGCTTTGTTTAAATCAGTGTTATAATTGAGATCTTGTTGGCATTGCTCTAACGCAGTGGTTCTAAAATTTTTTTAATGATGGCACCCTAACTAATGTAATCATTACCGTGGCAACCCTTCTTCACCATCCCACCATATCGCATGAATTAACTTCTTATTTAATGAGTAACATTGTTGTCCATACTCAAACCAAAATCAGCACTCCGTACCTGCAGAAATATACTGTACAAACAAAGAGCATATCAGAGGAATTAGATAAACGTAATTAGAGTAGACACACTGATAATAATTATATGAAGACTTCTGCAATCTTTTTTTTTTTTTACAAATGTTCATTGAGGTGATGTAGCCAAGACAAAATTCATGACAATCTTGCGGCACCCCTAGGCACTGCCTGTGGCACCCCAGGGTGCCACGGCACCCAGTTTTGGAATCACTGCTCTAACGTGACACGTGATCCAGTGATGACGATTGTGAACATATTGGCTCTTGTAAATCAGTGGCATAATAACAATCTAGAAACTTTGTTGCAATGCCTTACGTAACTGCACGGCTGATTGTTATATTGTATAGAACTGGTTACACCGCTCTACTACTGTGTTACCTAATCGCCTGAACTGGACGTTAATTGATTTATGCATTGCTTTACAGGGAAATACAGACTGTTTTCACGTTTTAAGTCCACATGAGAGTAAAGCAGCATAACACCTATTGAATGACGTCATCGCTCCCCTATTTGTCGATTGGCCGCTGACGTCTGAGGGGATTAGCCTTTTGTCAACGAAGTGTTAACGAGCTTGTTGGGTTCAGGGATTATTGAAGGCGTTTTGTTTCGTTGGTTTTGTATTGAGAGATCACAAGAGAAAGAGATTAATGAATGTTAGACTATAGATCTATTAAACAATGTTGGGTACGAGCTAGTTGGTGCGCGCTACGTGCGCTGGAACTTGGCGCTGCTGTCTCCATTACCCTCCCTATCCCCTACCAATCCCGCCCCCGACCCGGGGCGGACAAACATGTTTGCAGGAGGAGGGTAGGTGTATCCCCTACCCTCCCTTCCCCTCAATTCTTGAGTCAAGCGTTGGAAAATATTTGTCTGGACAGATATGATTTATCTTTATTATAATTTATCTTTACCTTTGGTTAAAAAAAATCGTTTAATATTTTTAATTCTGTTAATCTTCAAATAGTGTACTCTGTAAGGTCATCGTTTTTTTAGCATTTTTTAAAATAATCTAAGGTATGTCTTTATATTTCCACTGGGTTTTTCTTTAGTCTTTTTTTTTTATTTTCCATATTTTCAAGTGTAATTTTCTCTCAGTATGAGGGTTCGTTCCGTATGAATAGGGTTCATCGGAATAATAATAATAATAATAATAATAATAATAATAATAATAATAATAATAATAATACCACCATTACCTATCCCAGACTAAAGCTGCCATTAATCTCATGTTACTTCATCAGTTCTTCTTTGTGTTTTCTCTTCTTTTAAGTATGGTTATGGGTATGTATATATATATATATATATATATATATATATATATATATATATATATATATATATATATATATATATATATATATATATATATATATATATATAAACAAACTTTCTCAGTACCTTTTAACAAAGATTTATCTGAGATCGCGATAATATCGTTTATTCGCTTTCTTTTAAAATGAGCAGGGTAAAGAATAGAACCCAGAGGAATGCCACTAACGACGAAGAAGAGAGCAGATAATCTTGCCTCATCAACCCTTACATTGCTATAAAGCGACTGAATAAGAAAATGAAAATAAACTCACACAGGGAAGGAGTGAGGACTTGAGCAGGAAATGGTGGACGAAGTAAAAGAAACGAAAGTGATCCGAAGGTCAAGGACGGGATAGATTATGTAGTTGTAGCGAGAAAGTCTTGGCTTGAAGAAAAGATCAAGAATATTGAATGCATAATCACGACGGTCAAGATCATTCGTAGGATTTTGGGTAATTGTGACATCTTTTCTGTAAGGGAAACTGCAGGTTCCTCACGTCCTTTCACATTATTGTAATTGTTAAAAGTAAAATTCCAATTTTAGTTTTTTGTAAAAGAAAATTGATGAGATGGCTAGTTGTCTGTCCGTCCGTCCTCAGATCTTAAAAACTACTGAGGCTAGAGGGCTGCAAATTGGTATGTTGATCAACACCCTCCAATCATCAATATCAAATTGCAGCCCTCCAGCCTCAGTAGTTTTTTTTATTATTTAAAGTTAAAGTTAACCATGATCGTGCATGTGGCACCGCCATAGGTGCCAACAACACAGGCCATCACCGGGCCGTGGGTGATAGTTTGATGGGCCGCGGCTGAGAGTTTCACGGGCCGTGGCTGAGAGTTTGATACAGCATTATACGCTGTTCAGAAAACTCGATTGCGCCGAAAAAACTTCGGCCCTTTTTTTTTTTTTTTTTTTTTTTTCCCAAACCTAAGCGACCATTCTCTGCTACCCTGCAAAATTTCAGCCCTTTATCCTAATTCGCTTTCGAATTCGTGAAGAGCGAATTATACCTTGACACAGGAACTCAAGAACCGTATCTAAGTGAAACATTAAAACGAATCTACTGTACGCAGTATTTTTAGATATAAATTTTATGAAGTCATCAGATATTAATATCATTTTTATATTTCTGCAGGTACGGGCAGTGAGGCTCCTTTCAGACTGTTAATGGTAAGAGAGAATTATTTTCCCTCGTTATTTGTCATTATTTATTTCTACGTCTACTTCACTGTATGGTTGCTTGTTTTGTTCATTGTAAATCTGGAGAATGGCTGAATGCATTGTTTTATTTGAGCGGTTGCAAGATTATTTCCATAACCAATCATAGTGAATGTTGTGTTTGATATTCAAAGGTAACTCTTGATGATGATTATGAAAAATACCTTAGGTCAGTGGTTCTTGACCTTTTTCAGTGCCCGTACCCCTTGGTATCTCAGAAAGTGTTCTCGTACCCCCATCCAATATAATACAATACAGACATAAAGTGTTCTCGTACCCCCATCCAGTATAATACAATACAGACATAAAGTGTTCTCGTACCCCCATCCAATATAATACAATACAGACATAAAGTGTTCTCGTACCCCCATCCAGTATAATACAATACAGACACATGATAAATATACAGTACCATTGCACTAGCCATCATGTCTCGTACCCCCAGGTTTAAGGTTTCGTACCCCTTGTGGGTACAGGTACCCCAGGTTAAGAACCACTGCTTTAGCTGTATGGAAGAGTTAATTAGTTTATCCAGATGTGTGCCTGCCTTACATATTCTGTTTTCTGTGATATATATTTTTTTATGTGTCTGCATATAAAGAGACTTCTTACGTCATTGAGAATAAACTTGTAATCACGTATTTTTTAAATGAGGGTATATATATAATATATATATATATATATATATATATAGTATATATATGTATATATATTGTATATATATATTATGTACATATAATATATATATATATATAATATATATATATATATATATATATATATATATATATATATATATATATATATATATATATATATATATATATATATATATATATATATATATATATATATATATATATAATAATTTGATTGCTACATCAGTTGACTCAAGTCATAAAAATGATCTAGCGTAAGAGAGGTGGAGGAGAGGCTCGTTTGATCACGTAAGTTGGGCGCACACCACGAATAGTAACACTTGATGGAGTCATAGTGGTAACATAAGTCGGTGTGTATGTGTGCAAAAGTGTGTAGGCTGTGTGCATGTGATTGTAAAAGAGTGTGTATTTTACTGGTCGGCTGGTATGGTGGCTAGCGTTGTGGCATACCTCTCAGATGTCGCGAGTTCGCGCCTCCCCCAGGGCGGTGATAAAATCGTTGTATCTTGATCAGTTACTGCTGCAGTGTGGTGTCTGCTGTGGAAGGTTGAAACCAACATTCTTTGGAAGCTTGAATTTCAAGTCACTGGCCCGTTTGGTGTGCTTGTTCCATGCGAAAAGGTTTCATTTACTGAAATAATAATAATGATAATAATAATATATAATAATGGCAGTTTTCAACGAATTAATCTTGTACAGGGTTTTTTCAATTCTCCTGACAATTCGTTTTTCTGGTTCAGCTAGGTTGCTGAGTAGAATTCCAGCATTCACATTTGTCTAAATTGGGATATTTGTCAAAGATTGTTTTATGAAAATATTATACTTTGCTTATATCTTGTTTTCATAAAACAATCTTTGACAAATATCCCAATTTAGACAAATATGAATACTGGAATTCTACTCAACAACCTACCTGAGCTAGAAAAACGAAATGTCAGGAAAATGGAAAAAAACCCTGTATAAGATTAATTCGTTAAAAACTGCCGTTAATTCCAACAAAACAAGCATCAAAGAAGGCCTACTCCCTGAATATATATAATAATAATGACAAACTTGACATTATTAAGACTGGAACGGCAGAGAATAAAGCTGGGCCTATTATTATACTTCATCTTCAGATGAATGGTTGTGGATGTGTTTGTTGCACGTCAATCTCTCTCTCTCTCTCTCTCTCTCTCTCTCTCTCTCTCTCTCTCTCTCTCTCTACATTTAGAAATGTTGTCATTAATTAGTGAAACACATTGGTGCCCCCAGAAATCATATGAAGATAAAAATATATTTGTATTGGTAGCATATAAAAGAACGCCGATATTTAAATATTCCCACTGGAGGGAATTCTATGAAATGTCAGCTTAATAACTAGAAATTTAACGACGATAAAAATGAAAACCCAGGTTTTATTAGTTTTCTGAACAGAAAACTATTGTGCCGGCTTTGTCTGTCCGTCCGCACTTTTTTCTGTCCGCACTTTTGCTGTCCGCCCTCAGGTCGTAAAAACTACTGAGGCTAGAGGGCTGCAAATTGGTATGTTGATCATCCACCCGCCAATCTTGAAAAATACCAAATTGCAGCCCTCTAACCTCAGTAGTTTTTATTTTATTTAAGATTAAAGTTACCCATGATCGTGCTTCTGGCAACGATATATGATAGGCCACCACCGGCCCGTGGTCAAAGTTTCGTGGGCCGCGGTTCATACAGCATTATACCGAGACCGCCGAAAGATAGATCTATTTTCGGTGGCCTTGATTATACGCTGTACAGAATACTCGATTGCGCTGAAGAACTTTCGGCGCATTGTTTACTTGTTTACTTATTTTCCCAGTGAAATTACTTTTTGTCTTAGTCCCCCTATGGTGTTCTGTGGCTGCCTGTAAGAATCTTCTAAGTAAAAAAACTCCATTAGTCTAAAGTTGCACCGAAGTCGAAACACTCTTGTTTGCCTGCCATAACTACGAGTTCCCTCCGCATCGTTTGTAGATGATAGAGTGTCGTGTTTGTCCCAAGTAGACGTTTCGCTTGTTCGTCCTAATCACTGTGTTTGTTTATCCAAATCGGCGTTCTCCGTTTGTTTGTCCTGCTACCTCAGATGTGGTTTGTGCGTCCCCAGTAGATGGTGCGTTTGTTCATGCGAATCGGCGGGTTCCATTTGTTCGTCTTGATCACTGTGACTAGCTCAGACCTTCTTGACAGCAGTTTCCATTTAGTTACACATACATATGAGGCTGCGCTTTCAATTTCTTCGTACAGTTTTGTTTTCATTCGCTCGAATCACGACCCTCAGATTGCTCTTTTCCATTCGTATTGTTAGGTGTTTGCTATGTCCTGCTCTGCTCTGCATGTCTCCCATATTAATAGTGTCCTGTTATATTCCGTAGTTAGGACTGTGAGCTTAATTCTCTTAATAGGGGCACCTTTGTTCACTCTCTTCACTCTAATCACATTTGCTCTAATCGTGACACCCATTTGTGTAGCCTTTTCGAAATGCACCGTTTGTTTGTTCTAATTACGATACGCCCTGCTCAATTTGTCTCGTACGAACAAGTAACTCTTCGTTCGTTCCTCTTAATTACAGCATTTCTTATCGTGGCAGACGGAAAACCTCATTTGCATTGTTCTTTTTGTGGTTCCTAATTCACACTGTCTTGATCATCCCAATAACAGCGATGTTTGTTTTAATCCCTATCGGCCTATTGAGCACCGTGATGACAATGCTCTGTGGATGCTATTAGTACTAGTCCCTGTTTTAGTGAACCATCTCACTATGCATTATTTATTCCTTTCTTTCATCCTATCCACCATGCCCTCTTTGTTCTCTCTTTCTTCGTTCACCTCATCTTTTGCGTTCCTTTCATTTATCCTATTTACAAGGCTTCGTCAGAGGGGTTTGTTTACTTCCAGACTAAAGCAGGTGACCTCAGGTAACGTCTTACCAGGGGGCTTCAACTTGTCTTAAAAGCTTAAAGAGAACCGGCCCTTTAGCGAGCTTAAGTAGATTGATGGTATTGCAGTAAATGTCACAGTCACAATCTCCATTGCAGAGCCATTGTGAGGTCAATATTGGCTGTCTTCCTGCAGTGCAGAGGGGCGATGTGACGTCAAAGGACGGACCTCTTCCGACATCTTAAACGCCCTGTCCTCTAGTTTGCCTGAACCCGCCATGTAATTTCCGGTCCAATTTCGAATGCTTAAAACCGCGAGAATGGCCCTGTATTGAGCGTAATCAACGTGCCTGCCGCAGAATAATCCCATTAGATTTGCTTTCCATTCACAAATTTCACAGACGGAAAGGTCGAGATAAAAGGGAAGATTGAATAGAATTTTCTTCTCTTTACCTCCAGGGTCCGTAAAAAAAGCATAAAAACGACGTCTTTTGCAACTCGAGTTATGTAAAAACGTTCTTTTCAAGATGGCTATGAATAGCAGTCATATCCCCCCTCCCCTCTCACCGTCCCTATGCCCTACCACGTACGTCTTAACATCCTCCCTCTCTCTCTCTCTCTCTCTCTCTCTCTCTCTCTCTCTCTCTCTCTCTCTCTCTCTCTCTCTCTCTCTCCTCAGCTCCAAGAACACTTAGGGTGTTTTCGCTTTTATTTCACTTCAGGTTTATGTAATTTCAAAGAACGAAGTGAAAGAATATAAAAATAGACTGGGGTTGCGAAAGACCAAAACAATATTGATCGCGTTTAGTGATGGTGATGATATAAAAAGAAGGCCAAGGAAGAAGAGTTCAGAGAGAGAGAGAGAGAGAGAGAGAGAGAGAGAGAGAGAGAGAGAGAGACTCCAAAAGTGTGGGAGGAGTGACAGGCGAACCAGGTGAAGAGGGCGCTTCTCTTATCGCACAAGTAATGACGTCACGTACCGAGTCTTTGGAAGAACTCGGCTTCTCCTGGCGTAATTAGCGAAATTACTTATCACATGAGCGGGGAAAATCTTTCCACGTAGCCGAACCACCATCTTGTCTCTGCTGTCAATCAGTAGCGCGGGTAAATGAATCGAAAGGTAATTGATTATCGTGTCTAGAGGCAACGCAGGTGAAAGATTTCTGGAGGGCCTTTGAGTTAAGGAGAAGGTTGAATAGTGTCACTGGTACTGTCACAGACGGAGCTAGGCCTATGTGCGTGTAGGGTGTTCCTCATTAGTTCTTATATTTCGAGTGTTGTTGATTTGATGATAAGCAACGCATTTCAGTAGAAGTCTAATAACAAAGAGCATGTTAAGTTTGTGTACCAAAGAAAAGGTCTTACGTAACCGGTGTAATAAGTGACCGGAGCTAGGCTTAATGCGTCTAGGTTGGACTTGGTGATTGTTCCAGTGAACGTGAATTGTGAACCATGTACTATAAACAGTTAATACTAAGGTTAATTAACTTACGTCCGTTCAGATCATTAAAAGAAATATTGTGAAAGGAAATGTTTCTATGCATTTCAAAATTTGTGTGTGCTGTCTGGCGTCAAACAGCCTGGATCTTTGACGTGAATTTTAATGGGTGAATCGCGGACAGTGTGACAAGCAGCTATGATTTTCGTGTCCGGAAAAGCTAAAGAGTTTCATTCTGGCTTTCTCTCATCTCAGAACGGTTAAAAGTGTGTATTTGAAATGAATCGTTCAGTGATACAGATAGTGAACCATGAACATTGATCACAACAGAAAGTATAGTTTTTGTAAAATCAACTTGGTTTTCTAATGAGTAATGTTATATTTTACCTCGGCGTTATTTTTTTGGTATTGGTAAATATAAAGTTGTACGAGTGAAGGTATTTAGCTTTTAGGTTTAGTCAACCCACCATCATGCTGGGATTCACGTAAAGGATACTTTTGTCTTGCTTACGACCTCCCCCCCCCCACCCTTCTGACCCCCTTTTTGTAATATTTATGACTTCTGCTGCCGGGAACATTTTTTTCTCGTTTTTTTTCCATGTTTAGATCATTTTTGCAACGGATAATTCTCGCTCCTACTCTAGTTTATTTCTGTAATTGTTTTTTATTTAGCTATATATTGTATTCTCTCATCTACTGCTCTGCGTGTGCATAACTTGCACAGCTTTTTGCTGTGTATATATATATATATATATATATATATATATATATATATATATATATATATATATATATATATAAGCACATGAAAAAACTGTGCAAGTTATGGAAACGTTATATATAAATAAAAACTACAGAGAAAAATTAGATATAAATAAAAATTACAGAGAAAAGTAAGTGAGAATCATCTATAACAAGCAAGTAAAATATGCGTCGAAGTTTCTTCGGAGCAAACGAGTTTTCTGTGCTGCGTATAATGCTGTATGAAACTCTCAGCCACGGCCCGTAAAACTCAGCCGCGGCCCATGAAAATCTCAGCCACGGCCCGGTGGTGGCCTGTGTTGTTGGCACCTATACCGGTGCCAGACACACGAGCATGGCTAACTTTAACCTTAAATAAAATAAAAACTACTGAGGCTAGGGAGCTGCAATTTGGTAAGTTTGATGATTGGAGGGTGGATGATCGACATACCAATTTGCAGCCCTCTAGCCTCGGTAGTTTTTAAGATCTGAGGGCGGAGAGAAAAAGTGCGGACGGACAGACAAATAGCCACCTCAGTAGCTTTCTTTTACAGAAAACTAAAAAAGAGGAAAAATGGTTTTGGCTGTGGAAGTCATAAATATTACCAAAAGGAGTCCAGAAGGCCCCAGAAACTGGAAGAAAAGGTCATAAGCAAGAGGAAAAAAAAAAAAAAAGCATATCTTCACGAGGATCCCAGTGGGGAGAAACCTGGAAAAAGCGAAACAAAAGACATTGATCTTGGGCGAGAGAAACCGGAACTGTGACGCGGCCTTGGGCTCTCCTCTGACTGTTTTCCCGCCAAGTGGTCCTGAGGTAACCTTTTTTCCCCACAAGCCCCCCCTCTCTCTCACTTGGTCACCCCGGATGTCTCCTGATGTGACTAGGTTCTCCCCGAGTCATTGCCCTCTTGAGTTAGCCTACTGCTTTGTGAGCTTACGAAGTGCTCACTGATTTGAGCAGGCACATGTTTGTTTAAATAGTACCTCATGGTTTAACTAAGTACCCCATGCGCTGACAGTGTTCCCTGAGTTAGCCAAGGGTGGCTGGTTTAGCCCAGTCTTCTCTGATGTAACCAAGCACTGCCTGAATTAACAATAGAACCTCGTGAGTTAACCAAATCATCTCTGGATTAACCACGTACTCCATGATTTAGCCAAGATTATCCAGAGTTTGTGAAATGCCCCTGAACTATCATAACGTCGACTCCCAACTCTTTAATTTGGCACAGTATATAGAACGGTTATACACAGAAGTTAAATCTTTATAAAAAGTTACTTCTATTTTTATCAGTTAATCTTTTGATAAAGTGAGAACGAAACTGCAAAACACAGATATATGAACCCATGAAGCTGAAGATGGTGCATCAGAACGAGGCCTGAGTGACTGCGACGAAGTGGGCAAGTGTGTGTGTGAGAGAGAGAGAGAGAGAGCATGACCGGAACGGAAAACCTCATTTGAGCACACGTCGAAAGAGCGAGGGGTAGCTATTGGGTGAGGCCGAGGGGCCCGCCATAAGCCGTAATTACCTTTCAATTACCCTCAAGGAGGAATGACGAGAGTTTGTTCGTTCGTTTGTTTGTTTGTTTGTTTGTTTAAAGGATGGTAGAGAGAGGGAACTAAAGGGAAAGAACACATCTGTATCAGAGAGAGTGAAATGTATGCATGTTAACATTTTAATGATCGCCCAGCTTCTGATCATTTAGGTCAGAATGAGATTTTATTAGTTTTTTCAGCTCTTTGAAATGAACTTTTTAAAATACTGATTTCAGGAAATATCCATTATTTTAGAAATTTATTGAAATTAAAGTGAAAAAACGAGAAAGATGAAAAATTAACAAGGTTCAAGACAAGAAGAATAGAATTTCCAAAAATAAAAAAATGGGTCAGCCTGTAAACTCATGTTTTTCAAGCAGAAGCGAAGAATTACCAAAGCTGGAGGGCTGAATTTTCAGTGTCCTTCAGTCCTGTTCAGAAATTTTGAATTGGGCAAAGGAAAGTCATGTCGGTACCTGTACTGTACATGTAGTTGCATCTAACCAGGCTGCGTCAATTTCCCGCTAGTGCTAAGTTCTTACCAAGGTTACCACACTGCCCTGGTAGAAGACACTCCTCAACACAGTCTGAAAGCACTGGACGAATTCTGAGTCGTCGTGGTTCCAGGCTCAACTGATATTTTCCATTTTTAAATCAAAGAAAGGAAGGGTATTTTTGTCAAAATGAATGGCAAAGGGAGAAATTCAAACCCCTCTGTTGACTCAGGGGTCTCTAACAAAAATGGGTAAGTGTTAAAGACACGCTTTGAGAACGTTGGTAGACTAGTTGAAGATCTAGAAGAGTGAGTCACTAGAAAGCCTTGAAAGTGCACCTGTACATAAATGACTGCAGTCACCAGTTGAAACACTGATGAAATAGAAAAAGTGCTCCCAGTTAGAAAAGTGAAAGCCAAGAACTGCAAGCAACTAGTGAGAAAGTGCACATATTTGTAGGATTTTCGAAAAGTGCCCGACCTGTCTGAAAACTCAAGATATCTAGAAGAACAATTAGTTATAAACACTTAGAAAAGAAGCCAGTAGTTCCAGCGAACGCATGGACGAAGCGTGTAGCAGATTACAAATGTACAGAACCCTTACTTGCATGGCCATAGGACTGCATTCCCTTCAGTGATACCAACACCAGTTTCATAGATATTTTAGGTAAAATGAGAAGCTTTCCAACTTTGCACATACCACTTAGTCATCTGTTCATTGCATTTCAAATACAGATTAGATTTAGAAAGCATAAATCTCCTGTGATTTGTATATTTAAGGTTAAAGTTTCAAGAACATAATTGTAAGGAAAATAAAATGCAAGCAGAATATGATAAAACTTAGTGAATAACTGAAGTAATTAGAGCACAAGTCATGCCCACAAACTGCTTTAATTGCCAAATGTTTCTAAAGTAAAAACTCTCAATAACTTATGAAGGCCCTCACAAAAGCATCGACCATTTGGCATCACATCTGGTGGGCGTGGCTTATATCTTATCTTGGAATAAATTAGTTTTTTATGTCTCTTAATTCTGCCAGCTTTAATCCTAGTCGGTGGCAGTTAAATTGTATGTTTGCATTTTGTTTCATAAATTTTCCAGGTGACTGTGTATTGAAATAATGTATTTTCATTAGTTTTACAAAAAATATCTTGAACTCTTACGAAGGACTCGATGGGTGAGTGTTCATGTTCTCATAAATTTCATTTGGTAAATGTTTGCTTAATGTTTTCTATTACTTTTTTCTTGAAGTTGATGACCTTCTAACCAGGTGTTTTTATGCCCCCCCCCCCTTCAGTAACCTCTTCAGTTATCGAACCATCGAGCCTTAACCTCGTTTAGAGGACTCTTAGGTAAAATGGTTATGTACACTCTAAAACCTGTCCAAGCGTTGAAGGACATTGTGGAGGCTGTAATCATTTGTTTGAAATTTGACTGCTTTATTGCACATTCAGTCATTTAGAGTATTTTCTGGCGCTTAACACGAGTGAACTTTAAGAGGTAAACCAATTTTCTTGAACTAACTAAGGAATGAGGTAAACCAATTAACTTGAACTAACTAAGGAATGAGGTAAACCAATTTTCTTGAACTAAGGAATGAGGTAAACCGATTTTCCTGAACTAAGAAATGAGGTAAACCAATTTTCCTGAACTAACTAAGGATTGAGGCAAACCAATTTTCCTGAACTAACTAAGGAATAAGGTAAACCAATTTTCTTGAATAGCTAAGGACCTCCAGGATATCATTTGAAAACCAGGTTGTGTGCCCCCTCTCTAGTTTGTGACCCAAGGGAGGATAGTCAATTACTGTATGTGGTTTACCTGTTTTGTTGGTCTTAATCTTCCCAGGTGGAAAACTTCCAGAGAGAATTCTTTTAAAATCAAGAGCAGCTGATTTTCATGTATAGACATCTTATACGCCCCGTTAGAATCTGAAGTATTATGAAAGGTGTCAAAATAATGAAGATGAGGGCAAGTACATGCAGATCATTTGAGAGAGGTTGTTACACTTCTTTGAGGCGTCAGGCGTTATCGCATTTATCTTATATGAGTTCTGTTGTTTGTGTGTGTGTGTGTGTAGGTTGTGTATGTCTTGGTTTGTTGTAATTTAATTAGCATCCAGTTTAGATTCGCTTCCCTATGTTAACTTTTTCAGCCTTTTTACGGTCTACTACGTGGAAGCTTATAATGCAAGACGGTGACTTGTTAAGTTTTATTCATAATAATAATAATAATAATAATTATAATAATAATAATAATAATAATAATAATAATAATAATAGTCTAAAGGAATATATTCCTTTACACTATTATTATTATTATTATATATATTATACATATATGTGTGTGTGTGTTTTAAATTCCGGGCGGGTTCATTTACGCGTACAGTCTCAATAACTTCGGGTTTATCAAAAAAAAAAAATTGGTTGGTCGGGCCAGGAACCAATTACAGAATTCCATTAACAATTAAACATTCCTGTATGACAAGAAGTGCAGCTCAATTAACAGGCTCTTAATGACCTCATTAACGAGGTAATGATTGCGTGATTACTTTATGGAGTGATGCTGAAGAATTTCGGGAAAAAAAGGAGAAGACAGTTTAACTCTTTCTGACAGCTGCTGTGTCGTTTGTGACGTTTGTTTGTTTGTTTGCTGTTTGTAAAGGTACTTCAGTTGCTTTTGTTCCTTCATTAGAATGCCCCCTTGGTACCTGACTGGGTTATTTTTCATTAATATATTTTTTCAATACGTACAGCTGGCACCTGATTGGTATATTCTGTAGGCGTCTGATTAGAACGACCAGTTGGTACGTGATTAGGATGTTCGTTTGATACCTGTTTAGTATGGTCTTTGGGTGCCTGATGAGGATAATCCATAGATACTTGGTTAGAATGATTGACAGGTGTCTAGAATGATACTGGTTAGAATGATTGACAGGTGTCTAGAATGTTATTGGTAACAGATTAGAAAAGGCGTATCCGATGAGAATGTTATTTCTAACCGACTGCAATGTTCTCTTTCTACAAATAACAAAGTTATTGGTATCTGATTTAGAATGTTCTACTGATAAGAAAGGAGATTATATACTGTAAATATTGATTGGAATGTTCTGCTGGCGTCGGGTGCAGTCAGTTGTTATGCAGGAATATAAAGGTTAGCGTAGTGAATAATTCATGATATCGTCTCTCTCTCTCTCTCTCTCTCTCTCTCTCTCTCTCTCTCTCTCTCTCTCTCTCTCTCTCTCTCTCTCTCTCTCAGCAACTTTGATTCATTCCTGTCCTTCCTGTATTTAGCATTACAGTAGTTTCTTTACTTTTATCAACATTTATCAAGTCTCTCTTCCTCATTTTTTTTCTTTTTTACCTCCTCCTCCTCCTCCTCCTCCTCCTCCTCCTCCTCCTCCTCCTCCTCCTCCTCCTCCTCCTCCTCCTCCTCCTCCTCCTCCTCCTCCTCTTTTGTTCTTATGTCACTCTGTCCTTCTTGTCGCTCTTCCTTCTTTTTTTTCAACTCTTCTCTCCCTTCCTTTCTTACTTTCTCATTCCTTAATTTTCTCTTTATCCCTTTTTCTCTCTTCTTCCTCCTTCTGTCTCTCAACTTCTTATATTCTGTCTCTTTCTTCTCCTCCTCATTCCCCTCTCTCTTCTCTGTCCCTATTTTCCTTTCCCTCTTCCTCCTCCTCCCCTGCCTTTCTCATCCGCTTCATTCTCTATTATTTTTTTATCTCTTCAACAAATCTTTCCTCCTCCTTTACCTTCACCTTCGCGCCTTGTTTCCATTCTTCTTCTTCTTCTTCCTCTTTCTCCTCTTCCGTTGTATCCTAATTCTTCCTCCGGGTCATTTAGGAGGCGTTTCTTATTCTTCTTCTTCTGCTTCTTCTTCTTCTTCTTCTTCTTCTTCTCCTTTTTCTTCTTCTGCTTCTTTTTCTTCTTCGTCTTCCTTTTCTTCTTCTTCTCCTCCTTCTTCTTCTTCCTCTTTTTCTCCTTTTTCTTCTTCTTTTTCTTCTTCTTCTTCTTCTTCTTCTTCTGCTTCTTCTTCTTCTTCTTCTTCTTCCTCTTCTCTTTCTTCTTCTTCCTCTTTTTCTCCTTTTTCTTCTTCCTCCTCCTCTTCTCCTTTTTCTGCTTCTTCTTCTTCTTCTTCTTCTTCTTCTTCTTCTTCTTCTTGCGCTTGAGTTTCGTGCCCCGCGAAAATGGCCAAAGGAGAATTCACTTTAATTAAAAACAGATGATTTGTGAAGTTTTCTGTATTTTTCTGTCACGAAGTGTTTGTTTTTTTCTCTCTATTTTTTTTTCATCAAGGAGTTTGTCATGCAGTCCTTTTGAATTAATTGTTTCAATATTTTTGGAAGGGAACGTGTTTTCAGACGAGTTTTGGGGAATATTTTGCAGATTTTATGTCTGATTTGTAATTTTTTTTCGTGTTGTTCAAACTTATCCTAATTTTTTATCATTATTCTTTCACACACACACACACGTATATGTATATATATATATATATATATATATATATATATATATATATATATATATATATATATATATATATATATATATATATAATACATCTATAAATTATTTATTATTATGTATATACACTTATAAACAATACACATACATATACATACAAATGATATACATGTGTATATACTGTATATACATTTATATGTTATATAAATGTCTATGCACATGTATATTACTTGCATGTATGTATATATATGTATTGTTTATAAGTGTGTGTATACATAATAATAAATGATTTGTAAGTCAGTAACTAAATGAAAAATTATTATGAATATTTTGATAAATAAATCGGCCTGGAAATAATTATCTACATAAATACATAAATAATTAAACAAAAATGAAATTTAAAAATTCTAAAGAACCTCCGACTCCCGTCTTCAGTCTTGCTCCCCCGCCCACTCTTCTCCAAATAACCTCCTCCATTCACGCAACCCCTCCCCCTCTCCCCTCTCCTCTCCTCCTCCCCTTCCCTCTCCTCCTACCTCACCTCATCTCATGAACTCTGTGTCAATATTTACGCAACAGCCATTCATGCGTTGATGAAAAGAAAAACAAGTAAAGAAATGCTCCGAAGTTTCTTCGGCGCAGTGGAGTTTTCTGTGCAGCGTGTAATCAAGGCCGACGAAAATAGATCTATCCTTCGGTGGTCTCGGTATAATGTTGTATGAGCCGCGGCCCATGAAGCTTTCAGCCACGGCCCGGTGGTGGTCTGTCCTATATCGTTGTCAAACGCACGATTATGGCTAAATTTAACCCTAAATAAAATAAAAACTACTGAGGCTAGAGGGCTGCAATTTGGCATGTTTGATGATTGGAGGGTGGATGATCAACATACCAATTTGCAGCCCTCTAGCCTCAGTAGTTTTCTTTTACAGAAAACTGAAAAACACAGAAAATTAAAGAAGGAACGAAAAGCGTACGGGGACAATATGGCGGTGGACGAAAGCGTCGTTTTCAGTCTTCTTCCTTAGCGACAGTCATATGATGACAGCGCCGTCGAATGTCGCTGCATGCAACAGCACAAGTAGCGACAGCGGCGGCGGCAACAGCGATTTGCTTGCAG
>NC_089753.1:35033912-35041412 GCF_040412425.1 Macrobrachium rosenbergii | reverse complement strand
GAATGATTCAAACAGCACCTAACATCAATGATGGTTTCCTTATTTTTATTTCTAAGAAATGAAAGGGAGAAAAATACTAAGGAAATGTTATTTAAGGAGTAAGAAGAGGAACAGAGTATCCGGAGTAGCGAATGTGTCGCTCTTCCAGAGACTCGTCAGTATAGGCTAAGTTTCATTCTCTGTAGAAGAATATAGAATATAGAATTTAGGCCAAAGGCCAGGCGCTGAGACCTACGAGGTCATTCAGCGCTGAAACAGAAATTGACAGTAAGAAGGTTTGAAAGGTGTAACAGGAGGAAAACCTCGCAGTTGCACTATGAAACAATTGTTAGGATAGGATGGAAAGTAAGATGGAAGAAGGACAATATAAACGTAGGCACAGTAAAAGGAATGAAAAGAGGTTGCAGCTAGGGGCCGAAGGGACGCTGCAAAAACCCTCAAGTAATGCCTACAGTGCATCACGTGAGGTGCACTGACAGCACTACCCACCTCCCTACGGGGAGTTTCATGCTCAGGTAGACGTCATTTTGATGCAAATAATAATGTTCTGATTCAAGATTCTTGTACTGTGTTCTGAGCAATATTGTCCCTAATAATGGAGGCTGTAGCCTTCTATGGCAAGCTTTAGCACCTCATATCGGCGTCGATAACCGCTGCTGTTGTAACGCCAGTCTCCAGACACCAATCAGTTAAATTGCACCTTGCAGCCAAACCTTCCAAGAATTCTGTTGATAGTCTTGTTTGGTTGTCTGCTTAGAATGAGACACCATGACATTTAGATGATATATTAGGGGGCCATTTCCCGACAATATACTTGCTGTCTATGATAATATACTGACCTTTATTTTAGATGGTATATTAGGGGCCATTTCCCGACAATATACTTGCTGTCTATAATGATATAATACTGACCTTTTTTTTTCATAATGAAATTCTTATATCAGTTTTTCCTTATATGTAAAACCTTTGTGCTAGGAATTTATTTCTGGTGATAGAAATTCACTTCCCGCTATAATGTGGTTCGGATTCCACAATAAGCTGTAGGTCCCGTTGCTAGGTAACCAATTGGTTCTTAGCCGCGTAAAATAAATCTAATCCTTCGGGCCAGCCCTAGGAGAGCTGTTAATCAGTTCCTCAGTGGTCTGGTTAAACTAAGGTATACTTTTTATTTTGTGACTACTTGAATAAGGTCGTCTGGTAATCTTGATCCTAGATCAGTGCCTCAGACGCACCTTCTAGCCTCGCCATCTCACATGTCATCCAGTGGTTCTGTTCTGTCAGTTACGCGGCCATTTGTTTTATACTCTGTTTCATAACCTCCTCTATTGCGTTCTTGAGTAAGGTCGAAGTTTTATTCGAGAGACCGCATGCTTGAAAAGGTCGAGTCTGCTTGCAGTAAATGGGATTCTGTATGGGTGTCACGTCATTCGTCGTCCTTGATAAGAAAGTGTTATTACTCCTAGGTTCTGCGTTGCATATTTTACCCCATCTCAGTGGGATTGAATTAAGGTTTTTTTTTTTTTTTTTTTTTAAGTATAAACCTTCCTCTGACTGTCCTCGGCAGTTTTACACTCCTTGGGCCAAACAGTAATACCCGGTAAGCTACCATATCCCCACCTACTTTTTTAGTTTTCTGAAAAGAAAACTATTGTGCCGGCTTTGTCTGTCCGTCCGCACTTTTTCTGTCCGCCCCCAGATCTTAAAAACTATTGAGGCTAGAGGGCTGCAAATTGGTATGTTGATTATCCACCCTCCAATCATGAAACATACCAGATTGCAGCCCTCTAACCTCAGCAGTTTTTATTTGATTTAAGGTTAAAGTTAGCCAGAATCGTGCGTCTGGCCACCACCGGGCCTAGGTTAAAGTTTCATGGGCCGCGGCTCATGTAGCATTATAGCGAGACCATCGAAAGATAGATCTGTTTTTGGTGTCCATGACTATACGCTGTACAGAAAACTCGATTGCGCTGGAGAAATTTCGGCGCATTTTTTACTTCGTTTATCATGCGGAGATTAGTAGGGATTGCATAATTTTGTGACCAATTCTTTCCTATTACCATAACTTGTTTGTCTGCCATTCAAACTTATAACCGTCAGTTTCTTCAGGATTTTATCTCAGATAATATGGTATTGAGTTCCCAATGTCGTCGGCGTTTGAATTTAATAGAATATAGAATTTATGCCAAAGGCCAAGCACTGGGACCTATGAGGTCATTCAGCGCTGAAATGGAAATTAGCAGTAAAAGATTTGAAAGGTGTGACAGGAGGAAAACCTCAAAGCAGTTGCACTATGAATCCGTTGTTAGGAGAGGGTGGAAAGTAAGATGGAAGAAAGAGAATATGAAAGGAGGTACAGTAAAAGAAACGAAAGGGGTTGCAGCATGAGGCGCACTGACGGCACTACCTCCCTACGCTTCTTAAGAGTCCAGTCTGAAACTTTTCCCTTGAGTGTGAAAATCGGATTTGACAAGGTCAGGTACATAAAAGTTATCAGTTAACCTATACCTTCAAAATCTGTATTAACGGCTACTATTTTGGGTATATATTTTTTTCTTTTCTCTTTTGCTTTTTTGTAAAGAGAGAGAAATTTTTGTATGTTATCCATGTTCATTTATTTGTTTTAAAAAAACTTCTAAGTCTGAAACCTAATTCGCTGTGGGGATTCTCTCGTGACGTTTCGGTTACTCCCTCTTTCATTTTTAGTTTTTAGTTTATTAGTTTTTAGTTTATCACTGCAGTTTTCATCACGGCGTCGAGAAATGGGAAACAAATGCTTCAGTAGAGAGAGAGAGACTCTCTCTCTCTCTCTCTCTCTCTCTCTCTCTCTCTCTCTCTCTCTCTCACAGCATCACACTGCCACCAAACCCAGCCTTCCTTCCGCATAGGTCAGGGGTCAAGACGGAGCGCAGCCCGCTCTCTCTCTCTCTCTCTCTCTCTCTCTCTCTCTCTCTCTGGCGAGATGATCTCGCTTCCTCTTCCCCATCTTCATGGCGTCGCCTGAGAGACAAAGGTTCTCATTTTGAGGTGTTGGGGTGGGTGGGCGGAGGAAGTATTATTGTCAGTCAAAATGATTTTATGTTATCTGTATGAACTATTGCTTCCAGTGCCGCTTGCACCGAGTTGCTATGGTTTGTTGCTATTGTCAGGTAATCATTTTCCATCTATTGATTTTCTTGTTCTCTCTCAATACTAAATTTTTTATACCAGTTTTTATATGAATCTAATCATTTTTGCCCTCATTGGACCTTGATAATTCGGTTATGTATTTATTCAAACATTTTTTCGGCGTGTGTATTTGTCAGGCTGCATAAACAGTAAAAAAATCAGTTATTTTTGTGTCTTGAACTTGTGTGGATATGGTGAAGAAGATAAGAAATGCAGCATAATTGAGTTGTTAAAGCAGAGAAACCTGGTGTTTTGGCAGTTATTGAGACGAAGGCGAAAGCAGTTCGTGTGCTTGTGTTTGGGATGGACAAAAGATGTATTCTTAGCAGTGTCCCCAGTTTTATTACCAGGAAGACTCTGGGGATGGCGGGAGGTGGGGGATAACAAACGTGTTAATTTCAGGAATGAATATGTTATAAGTAATATTGAATATAGCAGGAGAGAAAGTTATAACACTGAGTTTATATAATTCAGGAAAGGAAACTGATTAAAAGCGAAAGAGAATGCATTTAGGAAGGTATTGAATCTGTTCCTGGCTGGGATTGGGGAATATGAAATCATGGCTGTGCTAGGTGCTTAAATGCTCAAGTAGGTGAGTGACAAAATAGCCGTTGTTGTTGGTAATTATGGAGTTTCTCCCCGTAGGGGATTACTGCCGTCAGTGCACCTCACGTAGTGTATTACTTAAGGGTCTTTGCAGCGTCCCTTTGGCCCCTAGCTGCAACCCCTGTCATTCTTTTACTGTACCTCCGTTAGTATTTTCTTCCTTCCATCTGACTTTCCACCCTCTCTAACGATTTTTTCATAGTGCAACTGCTTTGAGGTTTTCCTCCTGTTACAAATTTCAAACCTTTTTACTGTCAGTTTCCCTCTCAGCGCTGAATGACCTCATAGGTCCCAGCGCTTGGCTTAAATTCTATATGACCTGATCTGATTATGGAGTTCTTGAGTTCTTGGATTAGATATGAAAGAAAAGTATGGAGGGAATGTGTGTAGAAAGAGCTTATTTATTGGAAATTTAGGGTTTCTAAAGAGCATTCATAAGTATGCTGGAGAAAGAGGAATGAGGAAAACTGTAGTAGAATATTTGATTAGACTGAAGAGTAATTTGGTGTTCACAAGGTGAGATGAGTAGCTGGTTAGATATCTGTTCATTATTTGGTTGAAACAAAGGTTAAGTTAATATATAAGTATATAGTTTGGAAAGAAAGGGTATGAAAATTTGGTTGTAAATGTAGTTGAGTGAATTTGACAAGAAGGAAATACGAAGCATATCGTGATAAAGTGGATAAAAAACGGTTCAGGCTTAAAGACGCAGAAGTGGAAGAGGTCAATGAGGAAGTGTAAAATCGAGTTTAGGGTAAAAAATATAAAAAAAAAATCAGCAGAGAGTGATTGTGTTACAGGAGAATAGGAAGAGGAAACATCACAGTAAATTGTGGAAAGAGACGTATAGTGAAAGAAAATTGAGGGGTATTAAGGTGTAATTGTATGAAGGAAGATTGCATTATAAATTACTTAGGGGAGTTGAATTTGTTCTTTTAGGAAGTGAACGTCAGCGGAGAAATGCTGTTTGAAGCAAACGAAGCCCTGGGTCATTCAAATTTTGAAAATTTGCGAATATTGCAGATATAAGAAAGACAGCCTTAAATAACATTATAGTGAAAAGGGGTTAGTGTAATTTTGAGAATGCCTTAGGAACTTACTGTTGAGGATGTAAGAAGAGCAGTTTTAAGTGACTGAAGAATGGAACGGCACCAGACATTAATGAGATTGCAAGTGTGATGCTGAGATACAGTGATAATAGTGTGACTGAGCTTTTGACCAGGGCTAATAAAGCATGTGTGGATGACAAGTATGAAGGCAGCAAAAATTATAAAGGAGACTAAGAATTATATAGGGTCATAACATTACTTTTTATGCCAGGGAATGTGTGTGGCAGGGTTGTGATTGAGAAAGTTAAACAGATAGCAGACGGATTGATAGGGGAAGAACAGTGTGGGTTTAGACAAGGAAGGGGACGTTCGGCCCAGGTGTAAGTTTTGAAGCAATTATGAGGAAGTTTGAAAGCAAATGGAAAATACGAACACGACATGCAAGGCGCTAGGAAAAATCTCTTGTTGGAATTGATAGAGAGGCAATGGGGAGCGTGTGAAGGATGTACGATATCTAAGTTGTAGTTTTAGTTTTCTGAAAAGAAAACTATTCTGCCGGCTTAGTCTGTCCATCTGCACTTTTTTCTGTCCACCCTCATATCTTAAAAACTACTGAGGCAAGAGGGCTGCAAATTGGTATGTTGATCATCCACCAAATTGCAGCCCTCTGGCCTCAGTAGTTTTTATTTGATTCAAGGTTAAAGTTAGCCATAGTCGTGCGTCTGGCAACGATATAGGGTATGCCACCACCTGGTCTTGGTTAACGTTTCATGGGCCGCGGCTCATACAGCATTATAGCGAGACCATCGAAAGATAGATATATTTTCAGTGGCCTTGATTATACACTGTAGCGGCTGCACAGAAAACTCGATTGCGCCGAAGAAACTTGGGCGCATTTTTTACTTGTTATGATTAAAACAAAACAAGTTCGTAGATGACAGAGAAGAAGCCTTAGACGAAGGTGTGTTGTGTTTATGTTTGCGGGTGATACAATGCTGATTGAGGATAATACTGCCCTAAAATGGAAAACTGCAGTATCAGCAAAATTTTCGAATGAGATATGCTACCTATTGGGCTCGTGAAACACTAATACACAAGTTACTGCAGTTTCAGAATGGTTCTTCAATGCTTTCCACGAGTATTTAGGGGGTCCCATTTGCAGTATCTGCAAAATCAGTAGTAAGGCAAGGGAGTATATACCATTTTTCTCAGATTTGTATTTTTTGCAGGTATTGCAGTCTTCCATTTTAGGGCAGAACAAAGAGAAACTGCAGAAACTATTCACACGCTTAGAAAGTTTTTGCAATAGGGAAATGTGTGTAAGGGTAAGGTCATGAGAATGAATAGAAGACAGAAAGCTAGATTAATGAAGACTGGTATGAATGTTGGAGGAATGGACATTTTTGATTTGTTGGGAGTAAATGTAACCGATGAAGATGGGACGAGAGAAGAGGTGAGTCACAGAAAGGGTGAGAGAAAAATGTGAGTCACAGAAAGAATGAGAGAAAAAGGTGAGTCACAGAAAGAATGAGAGAAAACGGTGAGTCACTGAACAGGTGAAACAACGTAGAATTTAAGTGGCTATAAAAGGCTGAGAATGGACTTTAAATCTCTGTAGAAGCCAACATGAGAATGTTGAGCTATTTCTCTTTTATGGAAGTGAAGTGTTTTATGCGAATAAAAAAGTATAAACTGTTGAGATGAACTTATTTCCCATTGTATGTGATGCAAGGTGTGAAAATCGTGATACATGTGGAAATACATAGTCGAAATGGTAACAAAGTTGCCAGAACTGAAAGGGAGGGTCATTATTTTGAGATGGTTTGGTCATGTGGAAAGGATGGAGAACCATAGATATGGGAATGGAATATAAACGCCAGAAGTGTTGGGAAGAAGACAAAGAGGACTTAAAGCTTCTAAACAGATGGAAGTATGAGAGTATGCGTTAGACAGAGGTTATTGATTCAGTGTAGGGTGGAAAGATGCACAGCTGACGAGCCTTTTTGGAATGAATGAAATGGTTAATGTTACAGGCATTTTCTCCTCTGGAGGTTCATTAGGTTCATCCACGAATCAACAGTTAAAGTATAAATGTGTCATTGGCCGCTGTTTTGATTATTCCCCAGTCAGAAAAAAAAAAAAAAATGGTGAAAAAGATATATATATATATATATATATATATATATATATATATATATATATATATATATGTAAATTTCTGACTCACATCGGGATCGAAACCAGGTCTTTCAATTGAAAGGCAAGGGCGCTGCCCACTAGGCCTTACAAGACTTGTATGGCAGCGCCCTTGCCTTTCAATTGAAAGACCTGGGTTCGATCCTGATGTGAGTCAGAAATTTATTTCTGTTCCACACGTGATTGTGTGTTGATTATTTCTATATATGTGTGTGTGTGTTTATATGTATATTATACACTCATATGTATATGTATATATACATGCATACATATATATATACATATTCAGTACACATACATATACATATACATATACAGGCCAGCTCAAACACAATTTAACATTATGAATTTCCCCTAATGACCAGTAAACAGCCGGTATGGCCCAGTGTTCCAAGAAACGTCACGAGGGCCCTAATCACGCATGCAACAATAACAGCATCAACAATGAAAGCGGCCGCAACTGGAGAAACCCCACGACGAACCG
>NC_089753.1:35011412-35028912 GCF_040412425.1 Macrobrachium rosenbergii | reverse complement strand
GGCTGCAAATTGGTATGTGGATCATCCATCCTTCAGTCATCAATCATACCAAATTGCAACCCTCTAGCCTCAGTAGTTTTTATTTTGTTTAAAGTTAAAGGTAGCCATGATTGTGCGTTGGAACCGCTATAGGTGCCAACAACACAGGCCACCACCGGGCCTTGGCTGAAAGTTTCATGGGGCGTGGCTGCGAGTTTCATACAGCATTATACAATGTACAGAAAACTCGAATACACCGAAGAAACTCCGTTGTATTTTTTTACTTTATTGTTAGTCAGCAAGAGAATTAAGTGGTAGCTTCTCAGGTAAGCACAGAGGCCTCTTCCTTCACCTACAGAAAAAGGTTGACTCCCGAGAGAATCGTACCAACTCAAAGATACTCCTGTAGAAGGCAGCAGATTGAAGGGGAAGCTTACACTCAGCGTAAGGCTGCCAAAGGTCATAAGGAAAGGCGGAGGGAATTGCCAGGTAAGGCGATACACAGCGTGACCTTTCTTCTCCTGACAGCTTGGGAGGTCGGGTTAGATTAGGTCAGAGGTGGGTGAGGGGGAGGTGGGGGGAGGAGGAGGAGGAGGAGGAGGAGGTGAGTGGGATGTGGGCGGCAAGGGGCAGAAGGGACTTAGGGAGGAAGATGAGGAGGAGTTACAAGGGGGAGAATATGAAGTGAGAAGATTGAGAGGGAGGAAGATGAGGAGGAGTTACAAGGGAGAGAATATGGAGTGAGAAGATTGAGTGGGAGGAAAGGCTTGGGGAAGATGGGGAGGAGTTACAAGGGAGAGATTTTGGAGTGAGAAGGAGGAAAGGCTTGGGGAGGAAGATGAGGAGGAGTTACAAGGGAGAGATTATGGAGTGAGAAGATTGAGAGGGAGGAAAGGCTTGGGGAGGAGTTACAAGGGAGAGATTATGGAGTGAGAAGATTGAGAGGGAGGAAAGGCTTGGGGAGGAGTTACAAGGGAGAGATTATGGAGTGAGAAGATTGAGAGGGAGGAAAGGCTTGGGGAGGAGTTACAAAGGAGAGATTATGGAGCGAGAAGATTGAGAGGGAGGAAATGCTTGGGGAGGAGTTACAAGGGAGAGATTATGGAATGAGAAGATTGAGAGGGAGGAAAGGCTTGGGGAGGAGTTACAAGGGAGAGATTATGGAGTGAGAAGATTGAGAGGGAGGAAAGGCTTGGGGAGGAGTTACAAGGGAGAGATTATGGAGTGAGAAGATTGAGAGGGAGGAAAGGCTTGGGGAGGAAAATGAGGAGGAGTTACAAGGGAGAGATTATGGGTGAGAAGATTGAGAGGGAGGAAAGGCTTGGGAGGAGTTACAAGGAGAGATTATGGAGTGAGAAGATTGAGAGGGAGGAAAGGCTTGGGGAGGAGTTACAAGGGAGAGATTATGGAGTGAGAAGATTGAGAGGGAGGAAAGGCTTGGGGAGGAAAATGAGGAGGAGTTACAAGGGAGAGATTATGGAGTGAGAAGATTGAGAGGGAGGAAAGGCTTGGGGAGGAGTTACAAGGGAGAGATTATGGAATGAGAAGATTGAGAGGGAGGAAAGGCTTGGGGAGGAAAATGAGGAGGAGTTACAAGGGAGAGATTATGGAATGAGAAGATTGAGAGGGAAGAAAGGCTTGGGGAGGAGTTACAAGGGGGAGATTATGGAGTGAGAAGATTGAGAGGGAGGAAAGGCTTGGGGAGGAAAATGAGGAGGAGTTATAAGGGAGAGATTATGGAGTGAGAAGATTGAGAGGGAGGAAAGGGTTTGTATATAGGGAAGAGAATGTGCGGCGACGGCAAAAATCCGCCAGTGACAGTTTCCATAAACTCATATTCTCATCCAGGAGAGACATAATCTATGCCAGGACTCATTGGCGAAGCGACAGCAATTCCGCTCACCCGTTCTCGAGGTACTCTGCTTGTATGTACGTACTGTAGACCCGACTGAAAACCCAACCTCCTCCCAACCTTTTTGACGGAGTTAATAGGAAGAGTAGAATTGAATGCGGTCAGATCGCCTGGGAAAGGCTTGGCTTAATGAGGGTATATAGTAGGATGGCGGGGTGGGGTAGGGTTAGGTAGGATGGGGGGAATGACTCCCGCGGTTCGAGATATTTGCCCAGGAATAGGTCAAGGGTCATGTAATGAAACGGCAGAATCGCTTTTTAAAGCGAAGGACTCAATTACAATGGGGGATGTTGAGACAGTCTTCTTCCTTTTGAAATGAGGCAAGGAGAGAGAGAGAGAGAGACAGGCAGACAGATAACCTTTGTTTCCACAGGTAGATAAATAGAGAGAGAGAGAGAGAGAGAGAGAGAGTCCTAGTTTCGACGCGCGCACACCTCGCTTTCTGAAAGTCAAAAAGAAAGCTTATACAAACAGGAAAAGATAGAGGAAGTCTTAATTATTTTCAAGAAGAGAGTTTGATTGACTGACAGGTTCGTCCACTGCCCTTACAACATGTGTATGAGAGAGAGAGAGAGAGAGAGAGAGAGAGAGAGAGAGAGAGAGAGAGAGAGAGAGAGAGAGAGAGAGAGGCGGGCTCACAGATAGAGGGAGAAAGATTTCCAAAGTTGCTTTGAAATATTTCAGACTTTTATGAACTGCATCTTTTTTGAGAGAGAGAGAGAGAGAGAGAGAGAGAGAGAGAGAGAGAGAGAGAGAGAGAGAGAGGCTTATAGAGGGAGAGAGGGAGAGAGAGAGAGATATTCCTTAGTTGCTTTGGAATATATTTGAATTATACACGGAACTGGCTTTTATGAACTTTGCATTTTTTGTAGAGAGAGAGAGAGAGAGAGAGAGAGAGAAACTCACTGAATCAATGTTACCTTGAACTTCAGACATTTGGAATAATCCAGGTATTTCCGGAAATAGACTGCGATTCTCCCGCTGATCTTTGTACAGGTAAACTTGCTAGTTTTTTTTTTTCTTTTGTTTGTTTGTGTGTTCGTCCAATCACGTAATCGTGGATTTTCCCAGGTAACCGGGCCACTATTTTTGGCACAGGTGATCTGGATTCTTTGGATGAGCAACCTTTTTTTTTTTTTTTTCCTTTCGGCAACATGAGATTTTATTTTTAAGGATGACTGTACGATTATATTTTTGCTTGTTCAAAAAATAGTTCAGGTTTTGTACCTGAACATTTTCCATTGCTTGTTTGAGAAAGGTAATATACTATTTTTTGTTTGCATGCACAGGTATTTATACCTTGTGTGCTTTCATGTGCAACTATGCAATGAAAGCCGACGGCACTGGCATCCTGATTGCAAGAGATCTCACTTGCCTGAAAGAAAGAAGGCGAAACGTCTCGCTCTACGCAAGTCGGAAGCGATTACCCAGCCTTGTAAAAGAAGGAAGGTTATAGAGGGAACACGGAAGGAGGGAGAGAATGCAGTTGCCAGTGGGAAATTTAAAAGTTGCCGCTTTTTGCAGAGGAAGTGTGTGAAATATGAATGGTTTTCATCCATTATTCCTTTCGATATTTTTATATTATTCCTTTCCTCCTATTGATGTATTTCTTTTTTATTCATCTCTGTGTTAACTCATTAATTAATGAAATGTCATGACATTTATCTTCTGTTAGCGATTCCAAAAGGATTGTTCGTAACAATAATTTTAAACAGTTTTATATGAGCATTTCATCAAATTTTCATTTCCGGTGCTAGCGGTTTGGAATTGATGGTTTTGTGGATTTATTTCAAAATTAAATCATATTGAACTTCCTGTGATTCATTTGAAAAGAGAGCAAGATATATATATATATATATATATATATATATATATATATATATATATATATATATATATATATATATATATATATATATATATATATATATATATATATATAATTTCAAAGACCTTTCTTTTGGAAAGATGATTTTCTTCAGAGAACATTTCACAAAAACCTCACTAGCATCGCCTCGAACCCCTGTACAGAAAAATTCCACAGCTTTACCGCCACAGAGGGGACCACCAACAGCACCTCTAACCTCAATTCCCACAGAGACTCTCGAACAGCACGTCAAACCCTTCTGCAAAAACTTTCCACAGCCTTACAACTGTTTTTTTTAGATTTCCCATAGGCCTCATGAACAACACATCAAATCTCCGTGCAAAGGAATCATGTAGCCTCTCAACAACTTCATGCATTTCACAGCCACTTCACCAACAGACGTCAAACCCCCGTGCATAGAAATTTCACAGCTTCACAGACACTTTGCACGCTAGCAGTAAGGCCTTCTGGTCTACACCAGTAAGTTCTGATAATGAGAAAAAGATCATTATTTTGCTCAATTTGCATTTTTGGTGTTGCTTATATATTTAGCAAATGTGCTGAAGCAGCATTTTGTTTTTTCTCCCATTTTCCATATTACAGTGCGTTCTCTCTCTCTCTCTCTCTCTCTCTCTCTCTCTCTCTCTCTCTCTCTCTCTCTCTCTCTCTCTCTCTCCCAGTTTGTACATATAGATATATATATATATATATATATATATATATATATATATATATATATATATACATACATATATATATACATATAACATATATGCATATGTAAATATGTACATATAAATATGCATATATATTATACGTATATATACATATAATATATATATGCATATGTATATATTTACATATACATATATATACATATGTATATACATATATATAAATAAACATATATTTGTAAATATATACATATACATATGTATATGCATCTATATATATATAATTTATGTATATGTAAATATATATAAACACATATATATATATATATATTATATATATATATATATATATATATATATATATATATATATATATATATATATATATATATATATATATATATACAACACACAACATATTTCATACTTGCCACCGTGAACGTTTTTATCGTTTCGGTTTATCCGCAGGAGGCTTAGTTGGATTTGTGCTTTTTTCGTCTGCTTTTTATTTTGAAGCCTGTGATATATTTGTTTTGTTTTAGAATTTTACTTGCTACGTTGGCGTTTCCCGATATTGGCATTCGTTTGCCTTTCTCCTTTTTTTTCATTTTTCCAACATCAGTATTTTTTGTATCTTGCCCCGAGCGACTGTGGGGTCACAGCGAGGCCCGCGATCGACCAGAGTGACTGGGCACGCGTGATTCCATCTGCCGATGCATTTGGTTGTATTGATTGAGTGGCTGGTTCGATGTCACGCGCGCTGGCGTCGCATCTTATGTCTTAATGGAAGGAGAATCTCAATTTTGTCTTTAGGAGTCGTTCGATGGAGGGACTTCAATTTATTCTGTCGGTTTTCGTTTTCTTAAAAAAACTATTGAGATGGCTTTGTCTGTCCGTCCGCACTTTTACAGTCCGCCCTCAGATCTTAAAAACTACTGAGGCTAGAGGGCTGCAAATTGGTATGTTGATCATCCACCCTCCAATCATCAAACATACCAAATTGCAGCCCTCTACCCTCAGTAGTTTCTATTTTATTTAAGGCTAAAGTTAGCCATAATCGTTTGTCTGGCAACGATATAGGCCAGGCCACCCCTGGGCCGTGGGTAAAGTTTCATGGGCCGCGGCTCATACATCATTATACAGAGACCAGCGAAAGATAGCTCTATTTTCGGTGTCATTGATTATACGACGTACAGAAAACTCGAATGCGCCGAAGAAACTTCGGCGCATTTTAACTTGTTTAGAATTCTTGTAACTTCTAGCCAACGCCTCTTCTCTGTAAAGCTTTGGGATTCTGTTCCTGAGTCTATTTTCCCAATTTCTGTAACCCCTTCTTCCTGTAAAAGGCAGATTTACGTCTACATAAAAATTTCGATAGTTTTAAAGATACACAGAGAGAGAGAGAGAGAGAGAGAGAGAGAGAGAGAGAGAGAGAGAGAGAGAGAGAGAGAGAGAGAGTCCTGCCTCCTGAAGGGAGAAAGGTGATAAAACCAGGAAGAAAAATCCGAAGCTTAGCTGTCTCTAAGCTCTTATTACTAAGCTCAACTCTCCTCTCATAGCGGACATATCTGTAAAGAAGTATTAAATAAATAACTGACCCTTTTTTATTGAAGCCACCTTCGCAGCTGACGTAGTTTAGAGTTCAAGGTCAATGATGACTGCAAAAGAATGAATTTAGAGTCAGAGGTTGATTGAGAAAGTGAGCCAATAAAGCGAGCACAGCAAAATGAAAGAGAATAATAATTTTGGTAGTAATTATAGTAGAAATATAATTAAACGTCACTAATACTAATAATAAAACAACAATATCATTAGCAGAAATAGTAGGATAATCAGATATAACAAACATCCACCAAGGCATTTAACTTAGTTACTCAATTTTCCGCTTAGGGGTGTAGTGCCGTCAGGGCATCTCGCACGGTGAACTGTAGGCATTACTAAAGGTTCTTTGCAGCGTCCCTTCGGCCCATAGCTACAACCCCTTTCATTCCTTTTACTGTGCCTCAGTTCATATTCTCTTTCTTCCATCTTGCTATCCACCCTCTCCTAACAATTATTTCGTAGTGCAACTGCGAGATTTTCTTCCTGTTACATCTTTCAGACCTTTGTACTTTCAATTACCTTTCCAGCGCTGAATGACCTCATAGGTCCGAGCGCTTGGCCTTTGGCCAAAATTCTGTATTCTGTTCTGTTCAAGCACACAACCCGGAGAGTTACCAAAATGCTCAGCAAGATTAAAACTTTTTACACACAGTAATGAAGGTAGGCACTTTCTGTGAATAACAATGATCGAATTCATCAGAATAATGAATTAGTTTATTAGTATTCAGGCTCAGTCGTTAAAAAGCTGCAAAAGATGTAGAAAACTGACCAAGATTATGATATACTTGGTGGAGGTAATAGCAGTTAGGAATGGGTTTTCCACTAGCGTTATTGTCGTCGCTATTATTTGTTTGGCGGGAGAGAGTGCTCTCTCTCTCTCTCTCTCTCTCTCTCTCTCTCTCTCTCTCTCTCTCTCTCTCTCTTTTTCTAGTCCACCCCACCCCCCCCCCCCCCAAATCCATCTCCTTGCCCCACCGTCTTTATTCTGCGTACTGCATCTTTAAGCTTTCTGCTAGGAAGGTTCTCTCTCTCTCTCTCTCTCTCTCTCTCTCTCTCTCTCTCTCTCTCTCTCTCTCTCTCTCGAGGACTGTGTAGCCTTTCATAATAATTTTCCCTTTTTAGTGGGATGTATCTTTGTTTATCATTTTTAGAATTTCTTACTTCTCGGCTGATTTTTCCTCTGTTCCGATCTGTTGTCTTTCCCTTAATTCTTCGGCTCCTGCCTTTCTCTTTTTCCCACGTGTTCCCTGTTCTTCTCCGCTTGCTCAAATACTTTCGTCGTTTTCAAACTTTTTTCCCAAGTTTTCAACCATTTTCGAACATTTTTTTCATTTTCAAACGTTTTCGTCGTTTTCAAACGTTTCGCGCATTTTCGTTGCTCTCAAGTTTTCGGAAACGTTCATTTTCATATCCTTTCAAACATTTTCGTCATTTTCCAGCGTTTTCAGGAGTTTTTAGAAAATTTCATTTTCAAACGTTTCTAAACATTTTCGTAGTTTTCAAACCTTTTTGTCGATTTCAAATGTTTTCAAATATTTTCGTGATTTTCTCACGTTGTAGTCGAATTCAAACGTTTTCAAACATATTCGTTATTTTCAAAATCTTCGTCGATTTCAAACATTTTCGTGATTTGCAAACGTTTTCGGAGATTTCAAACGTTTTCACTATTTTCAAACGTTTCCGTCGATTTCAAACGTTCTCAAACATTTCGTTATTTTCAAAATCTTCATCGATTTCAAACGGTTTGAAACATTTTCCTTATATACAAAAATTTCCGTCGATTTCCAACGTTCTCAAACATATTCGTTATTTTCAAAATCTTCGTCGATTTCCAACGTTTTCGAACATTTTCGTCATTTTCAAAAATTGGCTTCGATTTCCGACGTTTCCAAACATTTCCGTCATTTTCAAATATTTTCGTTGATTTCAAATTTTTTCAAATATTTTCCTCGTTTTCAACTACAACGGCCTCGTGTCTCTTTTTTTCCGGAATTCAAACCCATGGCTGACATTCGTGGAATTCAAAGAGAATTCCGGCGATCGTGGCATCAGGGAAATTTAAGGACGTGGATAAAATTTAAGAAAACCAAATTTAAGGTTGAATTCAAGGATAGCCAGTTTCCGTGCACAGGATTATGTTGTGGTGAATTCAAAAGCGAGACTGACTTTCTGATATTTTTTTATCTGAATATGTGGTTATTATTATGTGAATTCAAAGTTAAGGGGTAATTTTTTTATTTGAATTCAAGGCTTGGAATTAGGGTGCAGTGAATTCAAGGCTGGGGATTAGAGTGCAGTAAATTCAAGGCTGGGGATTAGAGTGCAGTGAATTCGACGCTTGGGATTAGAGTGCAGTGAATTCAAGGCTGGGGATTAGAGTGCAGTAAATTCAAGGCTGGGGATTAGAGTGCAGTGAATTCGACGCTTGGGATTAGAGTGCAGTGAATTCGACGCTTGGGATTAGAGTGCAGTCAATTCAAGGCTTGGGATTAGAGTGCAGTGAATTCAAGGCTGGGGATTAGAGTGCAGTAAATTCAAGGCTGGGGATTAGAGTGCAGTGGATTCGACGCTTGGGATTAGAGTGCAGTGAATTCAAGGCCGGGGATTAGAGTGCAGTGAATTCAAGGCCGGGGGTGAGGGTGCAGTGAATTCAAGGCCGGGGATGAGAATGCAGTGAATTCAAGGACGGGGATGAGAGTGCAGTGAATTCAAGGCCGGGGATGAGAGTGCAGTGAATTCAAGGCCGGGATGAGAGTGCAGTGAGTTCAAGGCCGGGGATGATAGTGCAGTGAATTCAAGGCCGGGATGAGAGTGCAGTGAGTTCAAGGCCGGGGATTAGAGTGCAGTCAATTCAAGGCTTGGGATTAGAGTGCAGTCAATTCAAGGCCGGGGATAAGAGTGCAGTGAATTCAAGGCTTGGGATTAGAGTGCAGTGAATTCAAGGCTTGGGATTAGAGTGCAGTGAATTCAAGGCTTGGGATTTAGAGTGCAGTGAATTGAAGGTCGGGGATGAGAGTGCAGTGAATTCAAGGCTTTAGATTAGAGTGCAGTGAATTCAAGGCTTGGGATTAGAGTGCAGTGAATTCAAGGCTTGGGATTAGAGGGCAGTGAAGTCAAGGCCGGGGATTAGAGTGCAGTGAATTCAAGGCTTGGGATTAGAGGGCAGTGAATTCAAGGCCGGGGATTAGAGCGCAGTGAATTCAAGGCCGGGATTAGAGTGCAGTGAATTCAAGGCTTGAGATTAGAGTGCATTGAATTCAAGGCTTGGGATTAAAGTGCAGTGAATTCAAGGCTTGGGATTAGAGTGCAGTGAATTCAAAGGCTAATGTATTCCGTAAGTTCAAACCCAAGGTCGAACATTATTTGGTGCATTTAGAGTAAAAACGAAATCACGGTGAATTCAAGGTTCACCTCGTGCCCTTGGTAAATTGGAAGGCAAGGATGACACACCGGGAATTCAAGGAGAGAGTCTGGGGCTTCCCTTGAAAGATGAAAATAACCCGTCTCAGTGACTTTATTCCTGTCTCTTTTTTTTATTTTTTGTTTTATTTAGAATGGAATTTTTTTGCCTAGATATGCTTTTTGACTTTTGGTTTTATCATTTTCGTTGCCGTTTTAGCTTTTTATTTTTCTGTAAAAAAAAACTATGAGATGGCTTTGTCTGTCCGTCCGCACTTTTTCTGTCCGCCCTCAGATCTTAAAAACTACTGAGGCTAGGGGGCTGCAAATTGGTATGTTGATCATCCACCCTCCAGTCATCAAATATACCAAATTGCAGCCCTCTAGCCTCAGCAGTTTTTATTTTATTTAAGGTTAAAGTTATCCATAATCTTGCGTCTAGCAACGATATAGGCCAGGCCACCACCGAGCCGTGGTTAAAGTTTCATGGGCCGTGGCTCACAGCATTATAACGAGACCACCAAAAGATAGATCTATTTTCGGTGACCTTAGTTATATGCTGTAGTGGCTGTACAGAAAGCTCGATTGCGCCGAAGAAGCTTCGGCGCATTAATTACTTGTTTACTTTTGGTTTTATCATTCTCGTTGCCTCTTTGTTTTATTAAACAAATACGCAGCCTTTTTCGTCTTCATTTTGTCACTTTCGTCTCTCTTTTCCAATTTCTTTTACTCGTTTCCTCTTTTTATTTTTGTGGCAGTTTCTCAATCCTTTCGATATTCGAGTATTTTATACTTATTCGTCTTATATCAATCTCAGGGCTGCTTTTATACTTTCCACGCCTGCATTCCTTTCATGTTGTATCTTCCTTTATGCGCGTTTTTTCTCCCATTTCGTTGTCTCATTTCATCAAATCCCCGACGTTTCTGTACCGCCATCCATTACTCTTTGCCTTCCTCGGGCTTATATTGCCTTCTGTATCGCAGTTCGTCTCCCCGTCTTCCGTTCTCACATCATCGGCGTTTTCCTTCTCGTGTTATCCCTCTGTCTTGATCATTTCGTGCTTCTTTTGTTTCGACGGAGACTCCGTCACTCTCTATTAAGATCTGAGAAGGCGGAGACGAGTGGGTGGGGGTTGGAAGGGGTGGGGTGCAGGGTGGGGGTGGGGTGCAGGGTGGGTGGGTGGGGGTGTTTGGTGCAGGGAGGTAGGGAGGTAAGATCTCCAATAATGCGTGGTGCTCCTCCTAGGCGCATGTTTGTATTATATATATATATATATATATATATATATATATATATATATATATATATATATATATATATATATATATATATTTTAGGTTCTAAGGTGACCACTAGTTTCTGGTCAACTATAAATTATACACAAAAATACAATAGTAACAGAGCTATACACCATATTGTAGACAGATCCATACAGTTGTAGTCAAATTCAGAATCCGTATCTTGCCCAGACCCGAAGAGAACCCCCCAAAAAAGACCAAGGTTGACTTCAAATGAGCTTAGAATCGTCGGTGGAAGCGCAAGCAAGGAAGACGGTGCCAGAGCTTGGCAGTAAGGGGAAAGAAAGTCATCTGAGAAATGCTGATTCAGAGTAAATATAGGAAGAGGTGGTTTGTCGGGGTTTCGAAGCTTCCTGTGCAGCAATATCGAGCCAGGGGTTGAAAATATAAAAAAAATTGGAAAATGGAGTGACGCCCTACGCTGCAAGAACCATGGGATATTCACATTGTTGAAATTGTGAACAAAAACTGGTTTTTACCAACACTGTTGAAAAAAAATGTAGGTCGTAATATTAAAAAAAAACCTTGGCGGTAGTGCCGCCAGTGCACCTCACGTAGTGCACTGTAGGCATGACGAAAGGTTTACAGCGTCCCTTCGGCTAATAGCTGCACCCAAATTTTAGCCTTTTATTTTACATCCATTCCTGCTTGCTATCTACCCACTCCAACCCCCTCTCTTCTACAGTATATTATGCGCTCTATGGCTGAAAGTGCCCAGTACATGGCTATATAGCCGTATTTTCATAAATTATATCAAATCAGTAAAAAAACAACTAACTCACAGTTGTCTAGGAGCTTTGTGCATCGTCCGTGGCCCTAAGAACAAAAGGAGCACGGGAAGGAGTGAATGTAGGCCTAATCAGCATCGCATGAATACTCCTCCTGGTCGGTATAATCAGAATTGCACTGAACTTTCGAACAAAGCCGTTTTAATCAACCGTTCGGGCTGTATACTACCGTCCGCAGGCAACGAGAAGCGTGGCGAGGATTTCAAAAAGGTGAACAGTCTGTGGCATTCTAACCTCTACAATGAAAAACTGTTTTGACCTTTCAGAGCTGTGCTTGCATTACCCAAAAAGAGAAGAGAGAGAGAGAGAGAGAGAGAGAGAGAGAGACTCAGTAGTTCTGTATGACGCCGGCGGCGGGTGGATTTGTTTTAAAGTTGTGTGACAGAACGCGACCCTGAAATACGCGGACAGAAAACGGATTTTCCTCTCGTACAAGAGGCGGCTGGCGTTCGATCCCTTAACAAAAGGGAATCATCGGTGCTTAGCGCATGTCTCTTTTGGCTTGTTCGGATTAGGGCGGTTCGTTCGTGAGATGTCTTTTGTGGGAGTGGTTTTTCGTCTCTGGTGTTGGGAAGGTGAACGAAATTCTGCTTTTTATCATTTATTAATTCATACTTAAAGTTCGGACAAATATACCGCAGTTAGGCTTCAGCCTAGCGTGCGGTTTTCGTTGCTATTCTGAGAGAGAGAGAGAGAGAGAGAGAGAGAGAGAGAGAGAGAGAGAGAGAGAGAGAGAGAGAGAGGACTGAACCAAATGTCACTGCGAGAAAAAATGCTTCACTACAGCCTCGTAAATACATATCCCTCGTATGGACTCTCACTTGTACACACACAAACACACACACACACACACACACCCTAAAAGTAAACGAATGCTAAGTATCCCATTCCCATGCCAAATGATGGTCATTTGTGAACCGTATTTTGCAACGTCGAAGTGTTCCGAAAGTAGACCCCACCATCCTAAATGGCTGGGTACTTTTCTTTTTTTTATCAATAACATCGAAATTTATCCTCTTTATTTCAGAATTCTCATCCATCTATTTCTATATTTACTGATTTTTTTTATTCTCGATATCAGTAAGTCGGGTAAATTGTATTTTCATAATTTGTAAAGTAAAACCAAAGATTTGATTTTCAGAGATTGCCGTTCTTTATTCGGTTAATAGCGTTTCTACTTAAATTGCTGTTAGTGTTCCTATTGCTGTTGCAGTCGCTAATGTTGCAGTTGCCATTGCTGCAGGTGTTTTGAATGCTGTTGTTGAAGTTCTTACTATTGCTGCTGGCGTTGCTGCTGTTACTGTTTTATTTGCTGCCTCTACTCGTGTTAGTGGTAATGCTGATACTATTATTGGCGCCAGTGTTGCCATCGCTTTTAATAGTACTATTGCTCCAGGTGTTGCTATGGCTGTCTTGTTGCTGCTTTTTCTTTGCTACTGTTATGATGATGATGAAAGGGATAAACAGCTTTCCTTCATATACACCTACGTCTTCAGGTCAGCGCTAAAATGAGACCTGGACAAGGGTCATTTGTAACCTCAGTACCTTGCTCCCCCCACCCCCCCCAACCCATACGTCTCCTCCTCCATCTCATCTTTCCCTACATCTAACGATTGCTTCTTCGAAAGTTCTTGATATTCCTGGAGCCTGCGTTCGTATATGGTCTTAATGATGTTATCTCTGATGATATTGAAGACCAAACGAGCTGTTATTTTCGTTCCGAGAGAAAGAGAGAGCGAGAGAGAGGGCAGAGTGTCAACTTCCAAAGACTGCTTGGTTCGCCAAGCGATGGGAGGTGCTGTTTTTGGACTTTTAGTCTAATGGACATTTCTTGGTTTGTCATTATCGTTTTCGTTTGCGTTTTCTGTTCGTTAGTAAAAACAATGAAGAAAGTATTTCCAGTTCAATATTCTTAATATTTTTTTCATTCATAACTTTCTTTTGAGTTATTCGAATGGCGAGATTTCCGCTAGGCCTACGGTTCTGTCCTTTGGAGGCATTATATGTATGGCTGACAGGGTTATCCAAGCATATAGCTAATTTCTTTTGGGAATTTGCAGGAGGATAAATTTCATGGATATTTAAAGAGCCAATATGTAAGTGAACTCTCTCTCTCTCTCTCTCTCTCTCTCTCTCTCTCTCTCTCTCTCTCTCTCTCTCTCACACACACACACACACACATATTTATTGTACTTTATTTCTGATTTAAATCAGCATACTCCATTTTTGTGTGTTTACATGAGTGTGTGTGTGTGTGTGTGAGAGAGAGAGAGAGAGAGAGAGAGAGAGAGAGAGAGAGAGAGAGAGAGAGAGAGAGGCTAAAATGAGTGTTCCCACTGACGCAACTTCCTTTCAGCTCTCGAATTCCTTGAATTCTCCTGCAAGTGGCAACGATGGGTCCAGTCACTGTCTGTTTTCAATTCCCTTTGACCTTATTGAAAGTTATAGTAGCATCGTTAACCTTTAGCTGAGGAAACTCCTCTCCTGGTGTAGGGACGGTCACCTTCCTTGGATTCAGTACTGCTTTTACTTCCACTGATTTCATTTGTGTTTAATATAACTTACCCTCTTTTTTTTTGAGGATTTTTTCACTTTAATACTGCTAGTACTATTTTTTTGTCACTAATATTATCTGTTTTTATTTGAGTTGAAGATGTTTACAATTGCTTCTAGTATCACTAGTACTGCGAATAATACTTTTCCCATTACTAAATCCGTTTATTTATATATTTAGCAACAGCATCCCATATCCGAAATTCGTTTTTTCACTTGGTAATCTTACTTATATACTATTGATAGTGCTGTTTTTGCTAATATTAATATTGGCATATGATTTCGGCGTCGATGACCACCATTCAGTCTCATTTATTTACATTTTTGTTTACTGATTTATTAATTTTCTTATATAATTTAATTCCTCTATGTAAAATCAACGAAATATTTCCAGTCGATATCGGCGAACGCACTAGCTCTAAGTGGGGCTTTGGGGGGGCGGGGGCAAGAAGAGCATTTTCAGTGACGTCAGAGAAATCTTCTGAGTGTTGATAACATTTGGTTGGTAGCGTTACCAGCTCGCTGACGTGTGACCTTTACATATTTCGCTTTGCCTTTTTGTTGACGGTATGTGCATACAACATATAATTTAGGTTTGTTTTCCAAGCGAAATGAGGTCAGGAACACTTGAACAATTACTTCTCTTTATGTTAGACTGAGTGGACCCTCGAGATATGGCGATTCTCAGGAACTCGTAACGAGTTTACTTCCCGCGTTTTCTGGAGAGGGAAGCTTTGTCTTGAACCGGTTTTTTCTAGTGGACATTAAGGAGCGTCGATGTGGTGCAAGCTGCAAACGATTGAAGTTCATGGGAGGTAATCTAGAAACGAGAAATTTAAAACCGAAAATGGAGCAACTGGCTAAAACTCTTGACCTTTCCCTCGCTTGTCAACGTGAGACCCCACTCTATATTTCATCTCCTTTAGGCTATACTGACCACAACCTTGTTGTGGTCACGTGAACTTTGACACCTCGTCATTCCTGTTAACCGCCGTCTGCGAAACTTTGACCGAGCCCAAACCATAACCCAGGTCCTTTTGTTCATTTATTCTAATGTAAATATTGCGTCTGTTCTGGAGGCCTTTATAGAAGGCCTTTATGGACTCCAAGATACACCTGTATCTTGGAGTCTTTTTTGAAGAGAAGGGACGTAGCCCTTTATTTACCTCGTTGGAATCTCAGTCTGACTGATTATATTGCTGTCTTTAGAGCAGTTGTAGACTGTCTGCTAAATAAAATTAATTAGGGAATGAAGCCCATTGTCATGATGTAAGATAATCGTTTGAATTCATCACCCTCTAAAAATTCCAGTTTTCTTTAGCCTAAGCTGGCTTTCTCCCCACCTTTGTGCCCCGTAGGTGGGTAGTACCGTCAGTGCACCTCATGCGGTGCACTGTAGGCATTATTTAAGGTTCTTTGCAGCGTCCCTTCGGCCCCTAGCTGCAACCCCTTTCATTCATTTTACTGTCCCTCCATTCATATTCATTTTCTTCCATCTTACTTTCTACCTCTCCTAATAACTGATTCATAGTGCAACTGCGTGGTTTTCCTCCTGTTACAGCTTTCAAACCTTTCGACTATCAGTTTCCCTTTCAGCGCTGAATGACCTCATAGGTCCCAGCGCTCGTCCTTGGGCCAAAATTCTATATTCCATTCCATTCTCAATTTTATGGGTTTTTTTTCTCCTGACTCAAACTAGTTATTCCACTCCAGTTGACTGGGTTACTTAGTTACTTACCAACCTGTAGATTTGTTTCATATCAGTTAAGTGATGTTTGAATAATTGTTGAGTTTCTAAAGACGGGGAAAAACTTCTAGGCCTAGTGGCATTTCTTTCCTACTCTTGTCCCATTTACTAGTATTTCTCCACCATAGAATCACGCCCATACATTATCTTTTTTTGGGGGGGAAACTAATGACATTGCTCACCTTCTAAAACAACAAATCGAATCTTTTATCCTTCTCCCTGACCTCCTAAGTCGCCCGAGTTCGAGTCTTCGGCCGGCTGATGAAGAGTTAGAGGAGTTTATTTCTGGTGATAGAAATTCATTTCTCGCTATAATGTTGTTCGGATTCCACAATAAGCTGTAGGTCCCGTTGCTAAGTAACCAATTGGTTCTTAGCCACGTAAAATAAGTCTAATCCTTCGGGCCAGCCCTAGGAGAGCTGTTAATCAGCTCAGTGGTCTGGTAAAACTAAGGTATACTTTTTTTTTTTCCTAAGTCGCTTTTGTAAGGCTAGGTCAGCCTTTGATCTGCCGGTATCTCACTTGAATTATTTGCGTTCATCCTCTCTCGGAAGCTTTTGGGATGTCTAAGAAGGCCTTTGACGCGGTCCGATATGGCTTCTCTTCTGTTGTATAATTACTTGCCCAGCCATCTCTCCCTTTATTGTAGTCTCTTTGAATAAGCAGACTTAGTTCATTTCAGTGTTTCCAATGCCAGTCTCAATCTTTCTTTTAGTTTTCTGTAAAAGAAAACTATTGTTCCGGCTTTGTCTGTCCGTCCGCACTTTTTCTGTCCGCCCTCGGATCTTAAAAACTACTGAGGCTAAAGGGCTGCAAATTGGTATGTTGATCATCCACCCTCCAATCATCAGCCATACCAAATTGCAGCCCCCTAGTCTAAGCAGTCTTTATTTTATTTAAGGTTTAAGTTAGCCATAATCGTGCTACTGGCAACGATATAGTATAGGCCGCCACCGGGCCTTGGTTAAAGTTTCATGAATTATACGGAGACCACCGAAAGATAGATCTATTTTCGGTGGCCTTGATTATACGCTGTAGCAGCTGTACAGAAAACTCGATTGCGTCGAAGAAACTTCGGCGCAGTGTTACTTGTCTATTTTGATACTCATATCCTCCTGATAATGTGAGCAAATTTTGCAAAATGACCCCTGATGCCAATATTAGTACTCTTGGCTTGGAAGTAAATCCTAGCATATTCGGGAAGCATCGTCATATGGGCCTAGCTTAGCCTGGTTTTAGGAAGGCATGTGTGTTCTTCGGTGCTTTGCGCAATGTCGATTAGCTCCTTCAGATTAATATGTGTGTAGAACATTGTCCTCACATCTGGGGAGGTTTTGCAAACCTTTCTTGATCGAGATGAGGCAAAGGACTTCTCTCTTAGAAGTAGCTTGTCTTCAGCGTCCAACTTGTATGTGTTTCACCTCCATTGTTCCGGAAGTATTCCGTAAGGCATCACTCCTGGTATCACGCTGTTTGAAAGGTGCGAGTTGGAGGAGGGCGTGTTTGGTCAGTCCCTCTTACCTTTTGCCATCAGAAATTATGGCCTTTTCTTGTGGTTTTCTTGTAGCAGTTCATTTAGTCCCCTTTCTTTCTAAGGTGGCCGGTAAAAAAATCACAGGAAAAAAAGTCACAGTTATGGCTATGAAAAAAGTCACAGGAAGGCAAGTCACATTAATTTAT